>NW_009713162.1:0-536 GCF_000703405.1 Apaloderma vittatum | reverse complement strand
TGGGCCAGCCACAGCCAGCCCGCAAACCGCCTCGCTCTTGCCATGAGGTTTATAAGCTGGTCCCTGAAAGATTGTTGGTAAAATACAGGGAATTCTCTGAAGGTGCGGCAGCATTAGGAGAGCCGCTGTTCATTGTGTAACGTGCTCATCATCATTTTCTTCCTCCTGCGCAGCTCCGCATGTATTGACTGGAGCCAAGAATCACAGTCAAAGGGGGGTGGGTGTTTCTGCTCTTAATTTAACAAGAACAGATGATCAACCACCTGCACGTTCTGTGCACGCTGAATTGTCCTTTTTGTGTCAGAAAATGTGCTCTTCCTATATCCATATATGCAAATTCCATATCACACACTTAATGTTTTTCTTTTCCCAAAACCATACCATAAAATACTCAGGGCAGAATTTATTTTCTAGAAACTTCGTTCCCGTACCCGGGGCGCGCAGACCCGATCTTCAAAGGGTGGCAGATGACCCCGAAATACCCGCTCTGGTTTGGTGGCGGAGCGGTTTATGTATTTACATCCCATCTGCACCCA
>NW_009713161.1:0-2902 GCF_000703405.1 Apaloderma vittatum | reverse complement strand
TGAGGCCACATCTGGAATATTGTGTCCAGTTCTGGGCCCCTCAGCTCAAGAGAGACAGGGAACTGCTTGAGAGAGTCCAGTGCAGAGCCACAGAGATGACGAAGGCAGTGGAACATCTCCCTGATGAGGAAAGGCTGAAGGAGCTGGATCTCTTCAGCTTGGAGAAGAGGAGACTGAAGGGGTGACCTCATTAGTGTTTATAAATACATCAAGGGTGAATGTCGGGAGGACGGTGCCAGGCTGTTTTCAGCAACGTCCAATGACAGGACAAGGGGCAATGGGTACAGGCTGGAACATAGGAGGTTCCACAAAAATATTAGAAAAAACTTTTTCAGTGTGAGGGTGACAGAGCACTGGCACAGGCTGCCCAGGGAGGCTGTGGAGTCTCCTTTTCAGGAGATTTTCAGAAGCCGCCTGGACGCGTTCCTGTGTGACCTACTGTAGGTGATCCTGCTCTGGCAGGGGGACTGGACTAGATGATCTTTTGAGGTCCCTTCCAATACTTAACATTCTGTGATTCTGTGATTCTGTGTAATATACTGAATATAGAGTGTATTTAATAAGATCTGCATTTAAAACCATATCACCTGTTTAAAATAACTACTCACCTCTTCAAAAAATCCCAACTTGTCATACATCAGAAAAAATATTAACCGAAATAAAAATTAAGATATAAAATTAATGTAACAACTACTGATCTCAAGATATTTATGCACAGGCATCTATGTTTTTATCTTTGCTTGTTTACTGTTTCAGTTTCCTTGTACTTCAGATTATATCATCATTCAAAAACATGCAATTCTGTAATTGCTCTAGTACAAACACTATGTTTCTCTGTTTCTGAGCTAAGAAGTAAATGTTTCTAGTACCTGTCAAGCGCTTGGACTGTGTTTTATAACAACATTGTGAGTTTTTTAACATCATAATTTCATAAAAGAGAAAAATCATTTGTATTGGGTTTGGCTGGCCAGATTTCAGTGGCGGGGGGGCTGCAGAGATGGCTGCTGCAAGAAGCTGCTAGAAGCTTCCCAAGTCTGATAGAGCCAATGCCAGCCGGCTCCAAAGACGGATCCAATGCTGGCCAAGACTGAGCCTGTCAGTGATGACAGGATAGTGACGCCTCTGTGAAAACATATTTATGAAATGGGGAAAAAAGAACTGCACCACACAACAACTGGAGGGAGAAGCCTCTGCTGGAGTAGGTTGGCTGGCAGGACTTTTGTGTGGCCATGAGGGACTCACGCTGGAGTAGTTTCCCCTGAAGGACTGCACATCAGACTCATGTTGGGGTGAAATGACCCTTGTGAGGGGACTCATGCTGGGCAGTTTGTGATGAATTGCCCTTCATGAGAGGATGCACATTGGAGAAGAGTGTGTGAAGATTGTCTCCCATGAGAGGGACCCGACAATGTCCCAGGGGAAGACTGAAGAGTCCTGCCCGGAGGAAGAAGCAGTGGTGGAACCAACATCAGATGAACTGGCTGCAACCCCCATTCCCTGTCCTCCTGTGCCACTTATGGGGAGGAGGTGGATAAACTGGGATTGATGTTGCGCCCGGGAAGAAGGGAGGGATGGAGGGAAGGTGTTATTTTTTTTTTTTAAGATCTGCTTTTATCTCTCACTACTCTTCTCTGAATTGTTCTTTAATAAATCTAATTTCCCCCAAATCAACTCTGTTTTGCCTGGGACGGTAGATGCCGGAGATCTCCCTGTCCCTATTTCAAACCATGAGCCCTTCGACATGTTTTCTCCCCATGTCTAGCAGAGAGGGGAGGGTGACAGAGCCACTGTGTGGGCACCTGGCCACCAGCCAGGGTCAAACCACTACAGTGTTATATATGTAACATTATTTGTTACATATAACATCACAGTGTTATATATGTAACGTGTTCAGATACACTTACTAGAAGGCTATTAACAAACAACAGCCATGAATAAACAAGCACCACAATTAACTAGTAATATTTTTACGTGTAGCAAATAGAAGCATTACTTTCAAATAGTTAAACTTGCATTTAATGGCATCTCTATTTATAGCACCTGGTACTTCAATAATTTCCTGTATACGGATGCTCTCCTGAACTGTGTTTGCAGTAAACAGAAATAGAACTGTTGACATTGGTTTGTGAACACCGTGCATGAAGGCATTTAGTTTTAATCATTTTTGCAAGTGCTAAAACATCCTGAAAACCGCTTGTTTTCTGCAATACCAGATAAATTGCTACCTCCGTATAGATTATTTATTTGTAAGAAAAATGTTTCCTATGATACTAGAAATTGGTCTTTTTCCTTGCTAGTTCAACAAACACTTTTCTGCTTGTCTAAATCATAAGGAAGAAATCTGCTTGAAATCGTTGCATGATTGGAAAACTCTTCCATTCATGGAATCATCACATCACAATTCATCATCATCATCATCATGGCTAGGCTTCGCGAACAAAGATATGGGAAGGGCTCTACCCACACTTGCTACAAGCGCACTGGTGGCTAAAAAGGCTGATGCGGGATAGGCAAGTCTGGTTGCAAAAGGCACAGCCACAAGTCTCCTTGGGCGGTATTGGCGAGGCACGGTTCTTTCTGCGTTGTCTTTTCTCCTCGAGACTAATTCTACATGTGTTCTCAGAGGAGGCAGCAGCATTATGGATGGTGTGTCTCCACGTCTCCCAATTGGAGGCCAGAGTGGACCATTGATGGCAGTCAACATGGCCAAAACTGAGGTATTGTTTCAGAGAGTCCCTGTATCTCCTCTTTGGGGCTCCTCTGTTGCAGCAGCTCGTGGTGAGTTCACCACAGAGCACAACCTTCGGGAGGCGGTGATCCTCCATCCTGGAGACGTGCCTTGCCCAGTGCAGCTGCGTCCTGAGCAGCATAGCCTCAATACTGGTGACCCCTGCCCGTTCCA
>NW_009713160.1:0-17437 GCF_000703405.1 Apaloderma vittatum | reverse complement strand
TCCAACCTCTAACATTCTGTGATTCTGTATTACTCTAAGCCAGAAGTAGCTACATCGATTCCTGGCTGCTATTGGCCAGGAAGTTGCTTCAGATTCCCTGTGATGTTCTTCACTCCTGCAGCAGCCCTTGCTTTCATCATCTACAGAGGAATTAGGACTCTGAGATTTGTTGTCCTGTTATCATGCAGAGGAACACAGTAAAGCAGAATTCTCAGCCTGAACAATTTATGGTCCAAAATGGCAGAAAGCAGAGGGGGAATAAAAGCATTTCAACTTCATCAGGAAGCTGAAGAAATGAGAGAATTAGGACTGAGTCTATATAGTCTTTATACATTGAAATACTAGTAGGCTAAATATACACGAGTATAAAAGACTCAGAGCTGTAACTTCTCTAATTACTGTAAATTAATTGCAATTATACTCAGAAATATTACTAGTAATTTTAAAAAAGCTTTTAGATGAAAAAAAATAGAGCAAAGGTTTGTATTAATAAAACATAATGGTTCTGTGCATTGTCTGTTAATTGGGTGACCTTCCACAGGACGGACTTTTGAATATAGCCCACTCATAGGAGCTTTATAAACGCAAGGCAACAGAAGTAAAAACCTGATGAAACATTTCTTTGTCTCAATTTTGCTAAGTAGAAAAAGGACTCTTAATAATGAGTCACACCAATGACTCTGTGGCCAACATACTTAGAAGGAAAAGTGCTGCTATGAGTGCTTGTTAGGGGGGATTAATTTAAGATAAATGAAATAAAGAAGATTACAGCTTTCCAAAGCAGTTACAATTAAACCTGACTAGCACCAGATGTCACCAGTTAAAGGGAGCAGAGTGAGTGTGCTCAGCTTCATGAGATACAGTGGGGACATTTAATAATAAAACTCACTTATCCAGAAATTCTAGGCTTCTTCAAGGCTGGACACCAGCTGAGCAGGACTTTGATTTCCTGAGTTTAATGATTTGACAAAGTATTCAGATGCTGAAACTGAATCCAGAAGCAGAGAAGACGCCACCAACTTACAAGACTTGTAAAGTGAGTTCCAGCAGTTGGTCTGTGTCTATCTAGGGGAACCAAAAATCAGTAGGCACTATCCGAATTGTTATTAGAATTCCACAGATATATGGAAACTTTTTCATTCAAATGTTCAGAACTGCCCCAATTCTTCTGCCCAGCTCAGCGCAGATGAGAGCCTAGTTCCACAGGTCAGCACTTGCCCTACCTAGACCTCCTGAGATGCTTGGGCAAGGACCCACACATCATCTCAACATGATCAGAGAAAAATCTAAGTGCTAGTAAGACTGAGTTACTTCACATAGACCAACTTGCTTTAAAACACAGCCATATAAAGAAAATTCTTGTGCAAGAAGTGGAAATCCTCTACTTGAGCCTAGACTAATATGAACTAACATCTTCTAAAAAGACATCCATGTGGATATCTGCTGTTGTGAATAGGTGAAGTTTCATCTCAGATTGTTCACTTAGTTTTAAAGATGCTTGTAGAAAAGTGGTTAATCACTGCTGTATCTCAGTTCATTTCGGCAAGATCTATAGAAAAGGATCTGTGAAGGGGACAGTTTGCTTTATTTCTGACACATAGACCTCTCTCTTCTGCATATAAATGTGTTTCAACTTGTAAGGCAGATAGAAGTTCAACACAAATGTGAGCCTGCATCTCTCTGAATTTCCTTAGCAGGCTTTATACGGGCTCCTACCTTTAGTTACTTTTGTTTATATTTTTAACATACCTCTGTATTTGTATGCAACAAACACCTTGTTAAATAAAGATTTGTGCATACAAAGTGTAATTGAAGACAAACCCCTGAAGAAATAGAAGTAATAAATAGCTTCGTGAACTTTAAAGCTTTGCTGATGCAAACATTAAAGTAAATGGCACATGCTTAAGTAAGTCCACTGTTTTCAATATGATTACAGGTGCGAACAACACTAACCATGTTTATGTGACCTACAGGACTGAGGCTGAAATCTAGAAATAACACAACTGCATTAGTATCTATCATTGCAGAAAAAAGGTATCATATTCATAAAGCATTCAAGGCATGTTTTATGGCCTGGCTAAAAACATCTTGAGCTATAATGATTCTTTAGTCTAGTTGGTAACGCTTTTGGCGAAGCAAAAGAGCTGCTGGATGGCATAAATGTATCAGATATGTCATCACTAGGCTTTACTAGGTCTCTACCTAAAGCACAAGAAAACACTTCTTTTCTATCTCTGTTCTTCATTAAAAGAGTTGATAAATGTTCGCTAGTGACAAGGTAGGGCTTTCTTTAATAGGAAAGTAATGAAAAAATTATTTTTTTCATTAAAATTCCTTTTTGTAAATTCAGATTGTAATTTTTCAATAAAATTGTCATTTTTTATTTAAAGAAATTAAACTAGTGTGTTGTGACAGTAAGTCTCACACTTCACTTTAGGCTGAAAGATCCTAGTACTTTCCCTTGAGTAATATATTGGCTCAAAGTTGACTCTTCCCTGTCTGTGAACTCACTTCAACAAAGGCAGCAGGTTTAGCAGCTTTGTCTGGGCTGGACAAAAAGTCACCACTGCTGTCACAGCTAAAAACATTAAAGATACTTTTAAATAAACACCTAGGAAAAAACCCCACACCTAGAAAAAGTGCTTCTCTGTTACAAAACAGGTAGGCAAAATTCATATCATCCTAACAGGTGTAGGTTGCCAACCAGTAGAACATCCATTCATCATTATCAGCCAACAAGCCTCCCACTAGGCAAAATTCATATCATCCTAACAGGTGTATGTTGCCAACCAGTAGAACATCCATTCACCATTATCAGCCAACAAGCCTCCCATACCTACTTAACAATCCTTCTAATCCTCTTCCATATCCCTAGTATCCAAAAAACCAAAATACTTCACTACTAAAAATGCTTTGATAAACCAAAAAGTTCTACAAATATACCATTGACCACCAATCATAGCTGCAAAAAAAAAAAAAACCCACAACAAAAAAAAACACCAAAAACCACAACCCGAAACTTAAACTTCTATCTCCAACTCTCAACACCAGCAGTTTTCATTAAAGCAAAAAAAAAAAAACCACAACAAAAAAAACACCAAAAACCACAACCCAAAACTTAAACCTCTATCTCCAACTCTCAACACCAGTGATTTTCATTAAAGTGTTCTCTGACTCTGGGATAGTTGAGTTCAATATTGGTTTTGTGTACATTTCAGTGTTTTCATTATTTCCTTATTATTTCTATTGTTTTACTAAAGCTCTTTCAGTTTTCTTTTCCAATCAGTACGTCTCTCTGGCTTTTTCCCTTGCCCTTCAGGGAGGGAGAGGGGTTAGAGCTCATCTGTCATTCATTTAGTGGCCAGTATGGCCCCAAAGCTCGCCAATACCCTAAAATACATCAGTCTCACCAAGTCTCTGGAAGGGGATCAGTGGCCAAGGACAACTGAATTACCAAAACCCACTAACACCCCTCCTAAATAAGCCATAAACAATACTAACAAAAGAAACTCTCAAATCTAACAGTCACCCTAAAATAGATGCAAATACTAAACAAACCAACCCATATTATGGTGAAGGATTAGATGCAACTGCCCGTCCCCTCAAACCAAAACAAAATCCTGAAAAAAGCACAAAATAAGTCATAGCAGCCCCCACTTAGATTTTGCCTGAGACCTATGGTCTGAAAAAACATTGCTGTAAAAAGAATTATAACAATAAGTTTGCATATCCTTCGAGTTAGCTCCTGACTTCCCTCACATACATCTCTAGTACTCACATTTAAGGTCTCAAGTTAAGAGTTGCAAAATAAATACCGTTATAAAACTTATGCAAACAAAAATAGTTCAGTGAGACATAATTCACAGTCACTAAGAAACTATTTTTGATGTCTGCAGTAGATAATTTCCAATAAAATATTCAGCACTTCTTTGGAAGTTCTACTAGCTAGCATCAGTAAGATTTAATTGGTAGTACAACAGAGAATATTCAAGCTCAGGACATTTAATGCTCAGCAGATTTACTTCCTTAAAGTGTAGGTGTGGAAGTCAACTGTTCCACCTAAAAATTAAAAAAAAAGAAAAAAAAAAGGTATTCTACCTTTAACAAATAGAGACAATAGCTTAACAAGTAAAGTTTGATGATATTACTAAATAACTTCCAGAACCACCTTTTCTGAGCCATGGAATTTCTAAGATGTTGTAAGTAAGGGTTTATACTTAAGCATCAAAGAGCTAAATAACTGAAGTAATAGCTTGTGCATGAACAAAGCTGAAGCATCTCTGTTCTGTTGGCTATTAAAAAGAAAAGACTGGAAATTTCAGAGAAATCTTTGAAGTTTCCTTTAGTCATTGGAATTCCCAGAAGCCCTGAAACTATAGATACAGGATTCTGACAGTTCTGATCCTGCTCAGAATAGCCTTCACAGAGGAGCAGAAAGGCACAGGAGCCAGACTTGCAGCCACACTCCCCATGGAGTCTTGTTAGTTCATCACAAGACACTACCAGAGCAGAAAGTTTGAGGTATATGAAGATGTCTCTCACTGTGCTGATCAGAAATTCTTGGATTGTTGTAAGGCACAGAAGTGAGTTATAAAAAGCAGAAAAAATGTTTTTTTTCTTGTGCCTTGCTAATGAAGTATAACGTAAGGCACATAGGAGTACTTTCAGAATATGCTTCATCCATCAAGAATTTCAGAGATTTTGAGAGCTAAGGCATTTAGTTCACCCTTCACTAACCAAAGGCAGCTCGCAGCCTTAGGGTCACCACATTTATAGACTGAGCAATCAAGCATGAACGAATTAACGTCCATTTTTTAATTAAGAGCTTGATGAAAAAACATCCACAGATTGCCAGTCTCTAAAAGTAGATCCTACGGCAGACTCCACCATCTTCACATAAAACTCGAAGATTCCAGTATAATGTTTGGGGGGTGGTATGTATTTTGAATAATCTTAATGGTTTTAAAAATCTGCCAGCTGAATTTGTCTAGTAAAAAAATGAGGCATTTCCTTTCCCAAGGCTTTCTTTCTTAGTAAAGAATATTTCTATGTGCAATACTTTCTGTAGTTCAGGAAGTCAAGATCCATAGTTCTCCAAGTTTAGAAACGAAGGTAATAGGAAAAGTTTTGCACTTGTTTCTCCAACGAAAAGCAATCACTTAGCAAAGATTGCAGTCAAACTTGCAGTGCGTGCACCTCTACCACATTCAGCAAGGTTTCTGTTCCTGAGGGTCTGAAGAGCCAGCTTGTGTCCCTCTGCACCTGCCAAGCCACCCATTCGGAAATCATGGCAAATTCACCAACTTCATAGAGCTTTGAATATTTTGATTCAGATCTAGGACAGCCTTTCAAGTAGAAAGAGTTACATCATCAGAACTGATTATATTAATGAGTTTCTCTTATTGTGACAACTTCCATATTGATATAATATCCTAACGTAAGAATATTTTTAACACTATTATTAGAATGGGGAAAAAATACTGAAGTAGTATTTTACGCTGGGGAGGTGCTTTTAAACTATTATCTAATATAATCCATTTCCTTCACATTTTACATCAATTTTCCTCAAATCTCTGCAGTTCTGCTTCATCTTGATTTTATAGTCTTTCATCCTAGCTATGACCCCTGCCTTCAAAAAGCTGCTTGAGACGCAGTGTCTTGCAGTTCTCAATGCCTTGGTAAGTATGGCAAGTGCTCTAGCATCCGGCACCTGATTGATTCAGTCCAGTCTTCTCCAAGAGAACATTCACTTCCATAATTGCTTCAGTCTCAGCTTCTGCAGCTGTGCCCTCATCATCTATAGTTAAACACACTGAAATTCTTCATCAGACAAGTTTTCAGTCTTTTTTTATTAGCTTTACTTTTTTATTCGGCTTGGTATTGCACATATTTTATGAAAACAGTACACCAAATTCCTAAAATTTACCCTTAAATATTCATCAATATACACAGTAAAATTCTGTATATTAGAAATTACAGGTTTGCTGGCTTTCAAGACAAAAATTTGGTTAATTTCTGTAGTCTAATCACCCTCTGCACTGAAGGAATGGAATTTTTCCATGCTTTAAGTTATGCATCCTTGCTTCATACCCTGATGAAACTCAGCTGTTAGATAGTCCTCTTTTTTGTGTAACTTAGATGTCAGTCACACAGATATTGAATAAGTTTAACTGAAACCAACTTCATGGGTCAGGCTTTGTTTTATGTAAATCAAATTAACAGAACTTTAGAAGAATAATAACAGCAACATCCTTATGTTTAGTTCAACCTGCTTATGATATACAATTCGTGATTTTATGTGCCATAAGTAATAACAGGACTAACACAAAATGATGACTTAGGGGACTAACTGTGTAACTGGTCCTAAACAGAAATCAGCTCCAGACCTATTAGACCTAATACTCAGAAACTCCATATTGTATTTTGTTGTTTAGAGCTATCCTGGTATTTACATTATGGTTCAAATTAACCCTAACATTGAATAGCCAGTGTAATCTAGCTCAAAGCACTAATGTGCGTTTCCAAAGACCAGTTGCTGAGTAGCTCAAAATAATAATGTAACTGCAAAACTGAACTCCATATGACCTTACTGTAGACATATGTTCACAATAATAAAAAATTAATATTTAATATGAAAGTTTTTTAACATGCAGCTGTTTCTCTTCAATCTTTTCTATTCAGTAATTTCCACACCCTGTTCCAATTTGCAGTATGTTAAATGTCATGAATAAACCATAAGTATAATATTAAACTTGGCATCCTTGTCTGCTGTAGAAAGCTTGAAAAACTGGAAAAACATGCTACAGACTAAAGTAAAAGCTTTTCAGTTGGCATAATATGAAAATATGCCAATTTTGGTGGCAAGATCCCAATAGACAGATCTTTTTGGGAATATTTCCAATATGTTACTCTGCTTTAAAAATGTAAGCGCAAGATTGGACTTTGATTGTATTCTTGAATATGATGTTGTTTAAAACAAGAGTATTATGGTTTTTTACATGTATTTTCTTTTAGCTGATATTTTCTTAACTGTTGCAGGAGACTACTGGAACTGTGCATCACAGAAATATATCAAAAACTTAAGTAAGTGTCAAGTATTGTAAATAAATTGCCTGCGTAGGCAATTGCCTGCCTGCTACTAATTAGTAGCCTATCCGTTCAATAAAGTGTACATACTTAAGTTATAAAGATATCTGTCAAGGGTAACAAAATTCTTTCTATCTATAACTCTCATGTTGCAATAAGTGTGTTGCATAAAAATTTGTAGAGCTCTGGCTTCAATAGCAAGGATAAAGATACAGATTGGCCTTTAAAAACAATACCCTCAATCAATATTGCCCTTGTACAGAAACTTCTTTTCATGACTTGCAAGCTTCTTGTGATACATAATTCCTCATTTGTACATCTGAGCTACAGTTTCACCATTCCTCAAGAGGGTAAAGAAAATAAAGCACACTAACATGACAGCTTTTCCAAAAGCACAGTACTGAGGGCTGCACATAGAAACAAACAAACCATAGATGGCTCTGTTACTACTAAGTTTACATGTTAAGATAGTACCTAGACATGAACTGAAAAAGGCCTAGGGTGGGATTTAAGCTCAGGAAGTAGATTTCCTTTCAGATCTACCAAGTGGAATACATATTTATGCAATATAGTTAATTTTGCCTTAAGGTATGCAATTAAATTTCAGAAGTGTTTATTTCTGTTCACTATAAATGGGAACTTTGTAGACTAACTTGCATGCAGACAACTATTAGAAGTTTAAAGTTAGGTGAAATTAATTCCAGACCTCTAGATCTATCATAAAAATATAGAAAATAGAATTACTAAAGCCTATGTTTAACAATATAATACACAAAATATGCAGTTTATGCCTCAAAATGATTCCTTTCTAGGTGGCTATAAGAAGTAGAGTTGTTAGTTAATAATTAGTTTCTGGTTCATCTGTGCAAGGAAAACAGTCAAACCACACACAGTGAGCTTGCCAGCGAAGTATCCTGAAGAGTGTATAGCACAAATAGACAGAAAGCATTTAAAGCGGGTGTGTAGGTAGGGACTGGGGAGATCATGTAGAATGAGAATGTTTAACTGAGCATCCAGAGGACCTCGGTGAGTGTGAGATAAGTTTGGGATGCAGAGTAGGTGGAGATAATTTTTCTTTTCCCCCTGTTTGTATTGTCTGTGAGGGTAATCAGTCATCAAATCCCTGGTGGAATCCATCTCTCCACAGATGTCACAGGAAGCCAAGAAAACTAACTTTGATGAAATAATGGCAGCTTTTTGAGTAACCTTCACCTGTTCAATAAAGTATTTGGTTCACCATGATCTACCTCTGTAATATTCTGGTTTTTCATCTTCCCAGTTATGGCAAGTCAGATTAAAGCCTAAGAGTTAATGTCAATATCTACAAGAACTTTCTTTTGGTAAACTGCTCTTCAAATTTTTTTAATGTAATTTTCCATTAGAAACATTTCACAAAATCATTCTAGAAATAACTTGTCGATTTTAGTTAGGGTGATAGACTGTAGAAAAATGTACAAATAGGGTGTAATATCCAAAATCTTGTATCAGAAATATGTAAGTTGTTGCTCAAACAGAAAGTACGAGGCTGATGCAAGTTTTGCGAGGTAATGTTCCATGACCTACCTTATATGTGAGGTAAGATTAGATGATTGGTTCACACTGAAATCACTTGAAGCAAACTCTTATCACTAAACGTTTTAAGAATAGTCAGAAAATATGGTGTGGATTTTTTTTTTTAGTACTCTAGATAAAGTTCATTAGTATTTACACTGTCATTTTATTTATTTTACTCCAATACCTTTGTGGACATAATGTGTAAAAAGGAAGCATTATAAAACACTTTAACACAATTAGCACGACCAGATGACTCATCCTAGTTTATACATTAAATATACACGTAATATCACTATGGTTATGTTATCATAACACTATTTGTAGTACTACAGTGTCCTTATTCACACAGAAAAATGTGTGTAATTTTATGACAAACACATACAATGGAGTAAGCACTAAAAACTATGATTTTGGATAGCTTTTTGCTAAAATGGCTTAATCAGCTTCTTTTCAAAGTGCTCTAGAACTTGTATATCCAATTCTGCCTGTTGAGGATTAGGGCTGGGCCAGCCACTAAAATGATAGATATTTTCTAACTCCTTTCCCTTCCCAAAGTGGAAGGGAATAAGGCAGAAACTTACAGATTTGAAAAGAAAACTGAAATAGCTTTAATTAAAAAATCAGTACTAATAAGGAAATAATGAAAACAGTAAAATATACAAAAACAGTATTGAACCAAACGCCCTGCCACCAATCTCAGTCACCACTGCTGCTGCAGAGCAGGCAGGCACTGGGGAAGACCCAGGCTCAGCAGCAAGGGACAAACCAGATACAGGAGCTGGATTTGGGAACACAGGGATGGGCATCAAAGGCAGAAGAACAAACCGAGTCCTCCTAAGACACCAACAATTGAAAAAGAGGCTTCCCAATCCCTCAGATTTATACTGAATACAACATATACAAAATTGAATACTTTTTTTGTTGGTCATGTTTGGGTTACCTGTCCTGTCCATCCCTTCCCAGAGGTGGGATCTTTTTACTTCTTTGTGACCCTTTTACTTCCCAGCACCCCCAGTAAGTAACACAAGATTTAGCAGTGACCTTGGTCAATATCAGTGCAAGAAAAAGCAAGAGCCTTTCTGCATCCTAGTCCTTGGTAATAAACATCAGGCATTATCACTTCTAGTAGCAGACACTATCCGCAAAAACATTCTGCTAACTTCAGAAAGTGCATTCCCCTGGAAGAGACTGACTTGAAAAGTCAAATTACTGAACAAATTTGATCCTGTTTAGCTCAGAAACTGTTTTTTTGTGTAGAGATGCACACTAATGTTAAGGTGCAGACTTTCCATGACATCACGCAGTAACATGTCACGCACATTGAAGTGGCATAGTATGTATGATTTGCTACACAACCAGTTCATAAAATAAACCTACTCTCTCTTCCTTAGTTATCACCTGAGTTGTATAAAGTTTATATAACATAGGTAGAAAGGGAGCACACATTCAAATAATTTCAATTTCCTCATTCAGTAATTAATGAAGCAATGAAAGTGTAGGAAAAAATCTTAGATCTTATTTTTCTGTCAGATTATCTTCAATGTGCAAGCTACTTATTCTGTTAATCTACTAGTTTACAGTTGTTTATTCTCAAAAATACACCTGTTGCAGTTCAAAAGTAGAGTGTGTCTCAGGTGAAATGCTAACACCACAGCATATGATAGATTCTGTATCAATTCAGTATATTAATAACTTCAGCTTATAAATACTGTCTTCCACATTTTCCCCACTTACTTGTTCAAAATAACACTAAAACATAATTAACCTCCTGTAAATGTCAGTTTAGGATGCTATAATGAAAAAGTGGATTGAACAGTGGGAAAGTATTGGAAGGAAAGAATAAAAATTATGAGAAATGTATTGATTTTTGTTTAGTGAACAGTTTAGTTCTTTCCATCTTCATGTTACCTAACTCACCAGATGGTGAATCAGAAAATCAAATAGATTATCTTCAAAAAAATGTACAAGCACATTGAAAAGGAATATCAAGAGCAGCCACAATCTTAACTTTGCCAAACTGAAAATGAATCCAGAAAAGAAATCTCAAGATGAACTGAGTATCTATAAGAGACAGAGACAAAGACTAGAATGGAAGAAAGATAAGCTGCGTAACGGAATTCAAGCTTCAATACTTCAGGTCAAAGACAAGGAAGCTAGTCAAACAAGAGCACTAGAAAAAGATGACAAAAAACGAGGAGTGGCAAAGAATAAGAAAGTAGATAGAACACTGAAACACAAGTGTGCAAGCCCCATGTAGAGAGATCTATACAGTCACAGGTGGAAATACAGAATCACAGAACGGTTTGAGTTGGAAGGGAACTTAAAGATCGCCTAGTTCCAACTGCCTGGGCAGGAACGCCTCCCACTAGACCACGTTGCTCAAAGCCCCATCCAGCCTGGCCTTGAACACTTCCAGGGATGGGGCATCCACAACTTCCCTGGGCAACCTGCTCCAACACCTCACCACCCTCATAGTAAAGAGCTTCCTAATGTCTAATCTAAATCTACTCTGCTCCAGTTCAAAACCATTTTCCCTCATCCTATTGGTACAAGTCCTTGTAAATAGGGCATGTAGCCCTGAATAATCCTGAAGCTCCTCGTTAATTTCAAAAGTTCAAAACAAATCCCATTACTCTAACACAATTATATAAACCACTAGATTCTACATAGAACATATAATCTGAGGAGCCTGGTAGAAAAGTTTAATGTGACTGAAGATACTCTAGGAAGAACAATTTTTTTCAGCTCCTATAGAGAGTGTTTTGCACATTTTCCTGCTACACAATAACCTTATTTTATAATACAACATATGTTAAACAAACAATTAAGTAAAGATAGATCAAAAAATTATCATGTACATCAGCTCACAGATTTCAGAGCTTTTTTACATAATTGTCCATATTCAGCTCCTATCCAGGACTAAACTGTAGCAGTTGAAGGAAGATCTGGAAAAGGAGAGGAGACACATAAATTAAAATAAAACAGCAAATTTAACATTAATACTAAGGCCAATAGAAATATACAAAGTCATACTCAGCCCATCAAATATACAGCAGTCCCAAAAAACAGGAAGGCAGTCCTCAGGAAGCAGAACAGTTAGCAAACTCCTTCAGGCAACAGAGAAAAGCAGCAGGAACAAAACATCCTCTTTTACGAGGGTGATAATTATGGGATGGGCTACACCTGCAGGTAGACTAGGGCAGCTGCGCAGGCTTGTCCCCTGCCCAGCTCAAGCTCCTGGCTGACTTAAAGCTGCTAAAGGCCTTCATAGCGCAGCCAGGCTGTGATTCTATCCCAGCAAAACCAGGACAACTATTCAAATATTCAGCCAATGTTCTTCGTTCTGAAAACAATGGCTTGAAATATCTATATGAAACTTTCTCACTTAGGTTAAAGAAACAAATAAAAAAAGCCTCAAATCAAAACAAATATCACCAAAAAGAAAGTTCTATGATGAGATTTGCTGAAGCAGGAATTTCAGATTTTCCCTCCAGTTCAAAGTCAGTGGCAGTATTTACAAATTTTGTATCTGCAGGTCATCCTCATTGAATGAAAAAAAATTATTTATAAAGTTTTAGAGATTATGAGATAATTTTTCATCAGTATTTTCCCTATAAAAAGATGACAACACACCCTATTTTATGAAACATATTTGGATATGCTGATAATCATGTATTCACCACTGGTTTTCTGATATTTCACACTGTAAGCAGTTATTTGTGTATTATATTTAAGATCATAATGATCTCTTTGTAAATCCCTTTTGAAGTAGCATTGCTGGCTACTCAAAGCACAGGACACCAGAATAAAAAAGATAACAGATTTATAAAAAAAAAAAAAAAAAAACGGCAAAAATCCTGAATAGTTTTGGTGACCCTTAGATGTACCAAATAGTATGCCCCAAATGCTGAACTGCCTTTGGAGGTGTATAAATACCACAGATAACCAAAGCTAACTCTAGGATTATGCTTTTCCTCAGTCAATATTGTGCAGGTGGACTTGAGCTTCAAACAACCCAAACTGAACCTGTGCTGACACCGTATGATGTGCACTGTTACTTCAGCTGTTAGTAGCCATATTTCCCTTTAC
Organism: Apaloderma vittatum; assembly: GCF_000703405.1. NCBI lineage: Eukaryota > Metazoa > Chordata > Aves > Trogoniformes > Trogonidae > Apaloderma > Apaloderma vittatum. The sequence goes on along the minus strand of NW_009713160.1, from coordinate 4,708 downwards.
TTGTGTATTATCATTTTCATGATAAAAACAGCTTCCCATTGTTCCCAAGTAAAAAGAAACTATTACATGCCAAATTATGATGAGACATCAATTTTCAACAACATTTGCTGTGAATTAAATGCTTCTTTGCTGCATAAGTATGTTTCCAAAGGCTGACAAGTTATCCATCAGGAAGATATGTATTAGTTATTCATATGACCTTTAAATGAAAACTCACACACTGAGAACTTTTTCTATAAGCTAGATGAAATAAGTAATAAAATTTAACTGGATATCATACAACAGCTATGGTTATCCTATAAATTTACTTTGCTCTCTGCAGTCATAGCAATATTTCCTGATTTCTTTAAAGTTATTTGCATGCAAACAGCACCTCCCCTCTCCCCAGCCCACTCCATTCATAACTGATGAACTCCTCATTTTACTCATATATTTAGTGTAATATTTATTTCCTGACTGTATCCAGACCTGTCAAAATAAATACTTAGCACTGGCAAACAGTATCCAACCCATATACATTTAAGTGTAACAACTACTGTAAACAGGCTGGTGAAGACTAATAACAGCTGTTTCAAAGCTGGGCTGGGCAAGCATCAAAGAACAGTATCTGCTGCAAGGACATACTTCTCTACATGTCAAGGAGGAGGAGACCTTATACCTCTTTCCTCAACTAGTTTTGGCCATAAATATTTGCAATTACTTGTGCTTACTGAATGACATGATGGAACAACACACGTCATAAATGTCACAGGTGCATTTGTTTAAATCAGTCATGTTTCATATTCATCACATTATTGGGAAAGTTCACTTTTATAGACATTTTTCAAGCCCCAAACTTTTCCAAAGAATTTGCATGTTCTTTGAATATGAATTTCCATCTCTGTTTGAACGACGAAAAATTCCCATTCTTCTTGTGAGTTACATGAATACAGCTATTTAAAGATTAAGCAGTTTTTCAAAACTGAGAGTTTACAGTGAGTCACTTGTACCACATGAAACAATTTCAAGACCCCAAAGATTACACAGCAGGGAATCAGTAAAATTATAGCAACACTTAGAAAGAAGCAAGAACAAGCAGTGTATTAAAAATTGAATAAAATTGTCCACAGAATTAAAGCAGTAGTTATATACCACACTTGGCATGAGTATTATAACATGAATTTTTTAATAATTTCAAGTGTGTCCCATCAGAAGGGTTTTCCGATGTTTCGATTTGACACTGACAATTTTAACAAATTTTCATTTTCATTTCTTTATTATCTCTTACTGTCAAAAGATAACTCCATTCTACAGATTAAATAAGTATGTGCAAAATTTTTTTCAAGGGCAATAGATGAAGCCGCTCTTAGCTTCAGAAGAGTTTTGCCCATTTACCTGTAAGTAATTTTACGACATTCCATCTTGCACAGCTACATGAAGCTAAGGAAACTTCTGTAAACACCACCACTGTTTTTCACCATGTCAAATGTCTTTCGAGTTTAACTTTGTGCCAAGCCTAACTTAAATTGTTCCCAACTTTTTTTTTTTTAAATACAGTGATACTTATCAAGCATCTTGAAGGGCAACAATTTTATAGGGGCTAAACATAAAGATAAGAAATTAAATTCTCACAAATCCCTGTGATATCTTCATGACAATTCCTCAAACTGTTTCCCTAGAAGACAAATCTCCATAGAATGGTTTTGACTGAGAACAAGATGGGTGATGGGTACAAATTGCAAACCAGCAGCTATGTTACTGTTTTATAAAGTGCTTTAGGCTAGCTAAGCTTCTAAATATTACCCCAAAAAGGTAGCTGGATCCTAATTTTCTCCTCAACATATGCATCTGGAATTTTACAAGTGTTGCCAGGTAGACACAGTTCCAGGTGAAACTGGCTATGTGGACAGCCAAAACACTCGAGAGCATTTCAGCTGCACCTGCTGCTGATGACACTTATCGCCAGGTAACAGGGAGGAAAGGATTGGCAGCCGAGGTTCCAGCCACCGATACATCGATACAAACCTGGTAAATTGCAAGTCAATAGGATTACTCAGGTCTGGAAAAGTGTGATTCTGAGATCAGCACCAGGCACTATGTCTTAACTCATTTGCTGGGGCAATGGCCTTGCTCTTGAGAACTGTCCATGTGTGTGTTCAGCCTCAGCTTTTCTGAAAAATGAACGGCACGGAGCAGTTTACTGTATGACTGCGACAGGTAATTGATTTGGATAATGGTACTCTGTGTCAGTTATGAACAACTACTGTAGAAAACGTGATGAAGTGGAAAGAATTGAAATGTAATGCAGCTTTTGTCAACCATCTGATTTTAATATTTTCAGCAGCTAAGTCTGAAATAAATGCATCTAGATCAAGAGACAAAGAATAATTTATGTGTTCACTAAGCAACAGCTTCACTCTCTGATGAATATGGTTTAAAACATCTGTTTTTACAGAATAGATGTTAATTTCTCAATTAATTGTGAAGTTCAAATGACAAGAATTTCCTTTCAGGAGAAAATGCTTTCCAACATACCATTATAATAAATCACTTCCATCTGTCTATTTGCACCGCATTTTCAACCATAACTGAAATTGATGTAAGGTTTAGGCATTCTGCTAAAAGTATAACAATAACCAGAATCATGACATCTAAGATACAATAGCTGTATTAAAAGGAAAAAAAAATAAAATATGTTGACATTCTAATCAAAAGTTAAAATCCCCGCTGATTCACAGCAGATCCACTGATATCAGTCATAAAGCAAGAGTAGAATTCACATCTGTGTGGTTTAAGTGGTTCAAATTTTTCTATCTTAATAAAAAGGTAATGAAAAACGCATGACTTCCAAAAATATGCAATTGAAATGGTTACTGAATGGTTTTTAACAAAACTATAACAGATTACAATTCAACTGATTATGCAAACTGTATAATATTTTGCTATTTTATAGAAACAAATGGTTATTAAAGATTTATGAGAAATTCAGTTTGAATGGTGCACATGGTGTCTGCAGTTTGAATAGGAGACGCTTCACTGAATTAGTCAGTGGGACCCCATTGAAATGACTTGGTCTACCCAAACTCTTTGAAATTTGCTGAAGGTTCATGGTGTGCACAAATTAGAGCAGTTTCGTGGGCTACCTGATCACTGCCGTGCTGAAAAGTTGAAAGATATAAGAATATTCATATATTTTCCTGCATTTAAAATAATTAAAAAATTACAATATGCTTCCTTTGAAGTGCCTTGACTGTTTCCCTTTTCTTGCCACTACACTGAAGACATTAGGTCAAATGCATCTTGATTAACAGCAGATGTATCATTTGCCTTGTGACCTGTTTGTAAGGTTGGGTTTTTTTAGGTAGGAGATTTTGAGAGCCAGACTTACCCTGTCATCAGGAGAAATGTTTGTTAGACTGTTTCTAATTACCACCAGCCTTCTTGCCTCAAATACTTCAGCTGGAGTTGACTGGTCTAGCATTCAACTGTGGGAAGAAAGTTAAGGATTGAGCTCCTAATATCAGACCATAAAGGGCTTCATGAGCTGGAGCTCCAGGATTTGCCCCACGTAAGTCTGTGCTTGGGATGAATCTTACCCTGACACCCCAGCCATGTCCCAGAGGAGGTGGACAGGGCAGAAAAATCTTCTCCTTACCCTTTGGCAGCCCCTCTTAGGATTCAGTTCTCTTGGACCTCTTGGCTTTGTCTCTCTTCTAACCCTAATCCAAGGGTTAGATAAGAGTAGCCATAGATTGCACCCTATCTGGATATCCCAGTCTATGGCCTAGAGGAAAAAATCATTAAGGGATAACATCTGTGGAGTCTTCCCCTAACTTATGTAGTGCTTACACTCTCTTCAACTGTTTTCAGCTGGAGCTGTTGGCTTAGTCTGTCTTCAGACCTTAAATGTAAGCTTAGACACAGGATGAACTGCACCCTGAGACACCTGACATTGTCCCAAATGAGCAAGTGTTCAGGCACGAGCTTGTTGCACAGCCTCTCCCGCCATTAGTCGTCCCTCTTGCACCCCCGCCGCACCTAGAGATAGCAGACTTTGTGTCGCGCCTAACCCTAACTCTAGTCCCAGGCATGGGCTGAGCCTTCGCCCTAGACATCTCAACATGGCCCAGAAGTAAGAATTTTTGGGAGATAATTCTTCTTCCACTCTTCCAGGGGAGACCTGCATTGCTACAAAAGCGAGATATTGGAAAGTATCTATGTGTATCTTAGGTCAACCTACGGACTATATAGAGGTCAAGCTACCCTTCTCCCCTTTGTGACAGGTGAATGATAAACACAGCCCAAGAATTCTGGCCTACTCTTTACAGGCAAGGCCTTAGATAAAACTATGAACCATAACAGATTAGAGTTGGTTTATACCAGAATTTCTGCTTTAAAGGACATTTTGACTGTCAAAACTAATAAACATTTTTCTAATAAAACTTTGCTACCTTCTCAAGTAGTTGTAGTTTGAAAAATATACTTTCGAATCAAGCAACAGGCAATTGAGCATTGGTAAAGATAAGCAGCTAGAATATCTCAGTAAATTAATACATATAAACTGTGTTAAAGCAATTGGTCTAAGTGACTAGGCCAGGCATTCAGACATTTCCTTTCTGGAAAATGGTATCATTCTCTAATGTGAATGTAATTTTCCTTACTCAAAGTAAATTTCAATGCATGGAGATGCAGAAATCATCAAGCCTTCTAAAGTTTATATAATTATATA
>NW_009713159.1:0-21826 GCF_000703405.1 Apaloderma vittatum | reverse complement strand
GGACTAGATAATCTCTAAGGTCCCTTCCAACCTATTCCATTCTATGATTCTATGAAAACTTATGTTCTGCTTAAAGACCTTAAACACATGTCAAAGAATCGTGATAAAATCTCTTTGTAGAAATTCCCCGTAGAACCCCAGAATTGCTGTGTTGGTGACTCCATTATTCCCCCCACTATTGTGCAGGACATGGTTGGTACATCGCTATTGCCTTTCAGTTTTTCCCTAGTGCAGTGGTCTCCAAACTATTTTGATTGCGCATTGCATCAGCAAAACATTTTTGAAGACACCACACCATTGTGTACATATATTCTTATTTATGAGTTTTATGTGTGTACTACTGCAGTTCCAATATTTTTCTTCCTGCACCCCAGTGAATTGTCTTGCATACCCTCTGGGGTGCATGTACTCCGCTTTGGAGACACTGCCCTAGGAAACATTTCCTTGGGGTCATGGACAGAGCTGACAGCGTTAGTAGCCTCAGAAGAAAGCAGTCATCTATTCTGTCAGCCTGTCCTGTTAAAAAAAGAATGAAGTACAAAATTACTTATTGCCAATAACTATCTTAAAGTATGAAGATATGTAAATGTTACTCTCATAATGTAGTAGAGTCTTGTTATTATTGTATGTAGTATTAATGTGTGTATATGTTGTAGTATTACTATAGTAGTATTATTACATATCAGTAGTATTTCTCTTATCAGCATACGCCCTCTTTGCCTCTGGTTCATAGAGCCTACCAGCATGTAGCTGTGCTCAGTGCTACCTGGGGCTTTTTTTTTGCTGATTCAGAGTTTAGTAGAAGGAGGGAAGTGGGAAAAAGAAATTCTAGACAAGCACCTTTGCCCACAGTACACAGACTCAATCAACCACACCAGGGAGAAACAACTGACTTTTCAGAACCATGGTTCTACCTTAGTATAGGTTCTGTTTGTAGATATATCCATTTTCTACATTCTTCCTCTAAAAGTTACCTTTTATTTGTTGTTTTGGTTTGGTTTGGTTTTGCTTTTCACTTGGAATTCCAAGTGTTGGTTTCAAGGCTACTAATTTGATAGTTTTTAGAAAGAGTTTGTAGTAGACAAGAGTTTGTAGTAGTTTGTGTTCATGGTAAACATAATTTGTCTTTTCACTGTCAACCATTACCAATTACATGTATAAATGGAAAGCATCAGTAAGTTTGAGACACATAATGATTTCTTATAATCTTTAAAATGTCACATTTTTCAGAATCCAGTGTCAGGGAATTGTGTGTTACCATTTAACATAAGCTTGTGGAATGGATGTATAGTTATCTGTATAATGTAGCATCTTGACAAGATCTTCACTTAGAATGATGGTATTTCTTTGGTTTATGGATTTCTTACCGTTTTAAAGCACTATTTCACTCTCACAGATCTCCTAACACTCACATCTATATAAAATCTCTCCAAGGTTATTACCACATCCTTCCAAAAATGCTGTGTGTATCACTGGGTTGATATTGATAACCTTAGGAAGAGTAATGTTGTGCATGACTCAGAAGTTTGCAGCAAACAGCTGTTTGCATTACAACAAACTGTTCCCTATTATAAAAATGTTCACTGCTGTTACTGAATTAATTTCAAATGCTGGGTCTACAGTTAGCTGTATGTAGGAATTCTGTTAAGGATAGAACATGAGATTTGAAAAATGATTCAAAAGTGGTTTTTAGATTTAGTTACTTTTGCCAAATCCAGCGATACTGAGAATGAATTGCTTGTTGCTTGACAGATATTGAGGGTATTTAAAATATATTTCCACCATAAGGAAGACAAGAATACTTAGACTTGGTGGATATTGCTACAGGAGTCCCTGGAATGCTGAGGTTCCTACATGCTCTTCACTGTCTTACCCTGTGCGGGGCTACTTGCTTGACTAATACTTGCCACTGAATTCATTTTCTCTCCAGACTTGCTTTTGGAATTGAGTTCTCATCTGTGTAGCAGTTTACTCAGAATTAGCTTTAATATTTGTCGAGATTTAAGGAATAAGAGAATATGTGTACTTAAAAACAATTTTGTAGTTACAGAAAAAAGTTACAGAAGATAAAACAACCAACTGAATGATTAACAGTAAAGATTTCCCTCTGCTATGCAAGCACTTCAGCTAGTTTGTGACGCTTGCAAGTTAACTTTTAAGCCAAGTGGTGGAGAGTGCTCTAGAGTTTTCATGAGTAGTCACTACAGTTGAAATAGCTTTTTTTTTTTCATTATTTTTGGCTATCCCTTAGTGCAGAGACTTCTGGATGCATGGTGCTGGACTGCCTGAAAAGTTGCAGGTCTTTATGAAACATCATTCCTTTGAGGGGAACTATCCCAGATAAAGGACTGATGAGATCATTATTCCCTTCAAGATTACCCAGGCATCCTGTGCTCCCTTCCCCTTCTCTCTCTCCTTCCCCTACCCTTCAGCTAGCTGAAACAAACTTTACAAAATATTATTTTTAAGGTAGAAACTAAATTGAGGACAGTTAATCCTAAAGTTAATATTTTTTGAAAACTGCCTAATAAAATACTTTTTAGTAGCTTTAGCTGTAAGATGTGCCAGTCTTGTGAGTACCGCACTACAGTGAAGTTTCTGAAAGCACTACATTTAAAGACCAAGAATTAACATTGTCTGCACAGAGATTCTCTGTGAAAGATGACAAAATCACCAAATCGCTGAAGCTGGAAGGGACCTCTTGAAATCATCTAGTCCAACCACCTGCTCAAGCTGAGCAGGGTGACCTATAGCAGATTTCTTACAACCACATCCAGTCAGGTTTCAAAAATCTCCAAAGATCGAGATTTGACAAACTTCTCTGGGCAACCTGTGCCTGCGTTTCACTGTCCTCACAGTGAAAGAGTGTTTTCATTTGTTCAAGTGAAATTATCCACTTTTTGATTTGTGCTCATTACCACTCAAGGGGCACTGCTGAGAAAAGTTCGGCTCCCTCTTCTCCATCCCCTCCAATTATGTGTTTATAGACATTGATAAGATCCACTCAAGACTGCTTTTCTCCAGTCTGAGGGAGGAATCCTGCCTCTCATAGCCTTTCCTCGTACAAAAAAGGCTCCAGTCCCTTAATCATGTTTGTGACCCTGCGCTGGGTTAGCTACATCTGCTGGTACTCTTCCCTTGAAAGTATGAATTTAACAAACAACATTCTCATTGCGTAGGTCTGCCTCTGACTTTTGGATGAGGGAAAGGCTGTGGATATTGTCTGCTTAGACTTTCTAAAAGCCTTTGACACTCTTCCCCACAGAATTCTCTTGGAAAAACTGACTTCTCATGGCTTGGATGAGCATATGATCTGCTGGATAAAGCGCTGGTTGGACAGACGGGCCAGAACAGTGGTGGTCAATGGAGCTAAATCCAGCCAGCAGCTGGTCACAAGTGGCTTTCCTCAGGGCTCAGTATTGGGACCATTTCTATTTAACATCTTTATTGATGATCTTGATAAGGATGTAGAGTAAGAAAGTAAGTAAGTTTGCAGATGACACCAAGTTAGGTGGAGCATTGATCTGCACAAGGGTAGGGAGGCCCTGCAGAGAGACTTGGATAGATTGGATCGATGGGCCAATGTTAATGGTATGACCTTCAACAGGGCCAAATGCCAGGTCCTGCACTTGGGCCACAACAACCCCCTGCAATGCCACAGGCTTGGGGAAGTGTGACTGGAAAGCTGTCTGGCAGAAAGGGACCTGGGGTTTCTCATCGACAAGCGGCTGAATATGAGCCAGCAGTGTGCCCTGGTGGTCAAGAAGGCCAACGGCATCCAGCGTTGTGTTAAAAAGAATGTGACCACCAGGAGTAAGGAGGTGATGGTTGCCCTATACTCAGCACTGGTGAGGCCACACCTTGAGTGTTGTGTCCAGTTTGGGGCACCTCAATACAAGAGAGATACTGAGGTGCTGGAGAAAGTGCAGAGGAGGGCAACAAAGCTGGTGAAGGGCCTGGAGAGTAAATCTTATGAAGAATGATTGAAGGAGCTGGGCCTGTTTAGTTTGAAGAAGAGGAGGCTGAGGGGAGACCTCATCACTCTCTACAACTACCTGAAAGGACATTGTAGAGAGGTTGGTGCTGGTCTCTTCTCATGGGTCATTAGCAATAGAACAAGAGGGAATGGTTTCAAACTGCAACAGGGTAGGCTGAGACTGGGCATTAGGAAAAAAAATTTCACAGAAAGAGCAGTCAGACATTGGAACAGGCTGCCTAGGGAGGTGGTTGAGTCACCATCCCTGGATGTTTCTAAAGGTCGTTTAGATGTGGTGTTGAGGGATATGGTTTAGGGGTGAGCTTTGCAGAGTAGGGTTAATGGTTGCACTTGATGGTCCCAAGGGTCTTTTCGAACCTGACTGATTTTATGATTCCATGATTTTTATTATTTGCCATCTTTACCTCATCCTTCTAGGTAATTTTTTTATCCCATTTTTTTTTCACTTTGTTCAACAATCCATTTTGAAACAAAGTTACTTCTTGCTCTCTATCCTGCTTTTCTTTTCCTGTTAAGTTGCATTTGTTGTGGTTTTTTTTAATGAATGCTCTTCAATATATTCTTGTTTAACAAGGGGAGTTAATTTTGTTCTTTCTCCTTAAGTCAAATAAAAATAGCAGAGAATAAACTATGGACAGATTTCACAAGCAAGCAAAAAGTTAATAAAGTGAACAGAAATTCTGAAAAGTGATATCCACTTACTAGTCATGCCTATGTGTAATCATCAGTCACAAATCCATTGTACAGTTTTAGTTCATTAAATTCAAAATTTATTTACAAAAGTATTACCTGCTTTTCTTGTTGCTCATTCCTTATTCATATCCCCTGTGATGAATTTGGCCAGTCTTCAAGGAGTCTGGCTTAACTAGGATGCTTAAGGCATCAAAAAGGTATTAGTTTTACTCTATTTTTTCTTGCTTGAGTGGTATTATTATCAGAGCTACAGGGGATAAAACCCCAAGAACGTAATGACAAAGGTAATTAATGGAATAAATGTTACAAGTGTTAAGCCTTCATAGCTAAAATCTTTCTCTTGTGATTATGTATTTTCAAGACAAGAGTAGTGTAGTGGAAAAATCTATCTACTGCCCAATGGCATCCCCATTATAACTTCAAATCTGGAACATTTGAGTATCCTCCAAATTAAGAAAACCTGTGCTTCTTATCTACAACTATAAAAAAAAAGTACTTCATAAGGATGCCATAGGAGAAAAGTTCCATATGGGCGTATATGTAAAGATGAAAATTTATTACAATCTTTTGAATGAATAATATTGCATCTCCTAGCAGTAGTCCCTCCTATAATGGTCTTTTCACTTCTGGTAATATGCAGATGCTACAACATTTTAATTTTCTGCATATTTAACTTGAATGTTCGAAATTAAATAAACATATATGCATACTCTGTGAATAATGTAGTTGATTACAGTATTCACAGGTATTCAGTAGAATGTATATTTTAAAATGTGTTTTTCTGATTATATCATATTTTATGACTTTATTTTGTAATAAATTAATGAAATTATCTTATGGTTATTCATTTCAGACACAGCGCTTTTTTTCCCATCCTTCACTGGAAATTCTTACTTGGAACTACCTTCTCTGACATCTGTAGCTGAGACCAGGACTGCATCTGGGCAGGAAACAAGCAATCTGACAACTCTGTACTTGACAGTAAAAACAACTGCTCTAAATGGCACAATCCTTTACAGTGAGTACCAATGATACTTAAAGTTAAGTATCAGTTTTAGCTCCTTCAGGTCCTTATTAACTTCAGTGTACATCAGCTGGCAGTTCCTATTCAGTAGCAAAATGAGTAATTAAAATGCAGTAGAAATCTTTTGGTATTCTAATGCATGATGCATTATAAAATTTGAACCATCATTCTTTCTGTTCCTCTGGAAAGTTCTTTAATTTATGACTCACTGAGCAAATCATAACTTACCACTGAAAATGCTGCTTCCTGACAAGAAAGAGCATAGTAAGCATATGACTCCAGTAATAAGTCTTACAGCTCTAAAATACAAATGTTGAGTAAGTTTTGAACAAACTATTACAGAGAAATAGTTTCTCCATAGCTGGATTGAGACACTTTTTTTATAATTGTGATCTTTTTTCCCAAGTTTTTTTGATTTGCAGAATTATCTTAAGTTCTGCAAACAGCCAAATATCAGAGTATGATTTCACACTTCAGAGGAATCTTTTGTGCTCCCCAGAGAGCATTCTTGCAGACCTGGGCATATGCTTGCTAATATTACAGAAGAGTGTTGCTTCTTGCCTGCATATTTCATTCCTCAGTATATGGCAAGAACTTCTGAGACAGTATGCTTTTCGCTAGTCAGCAAGAAAAGTAGGCTTTTCTGCCAGTTGAATATTTTGTTATATATTTCAGCTTCTATTTTCTATCCAAATGGAAAACCTGGAAAGTGAAGTGATTGTGCAATCTGTATGATAGATTTACTCCACAAAGACAAAAGCATTGGCAGCATTCTCTGTTTACGGCTGCTTCCCAGGGTTTGTGAGCACAAAGAAATCTTCTGATCTAATAAAAAATATTTCTATTAATATTTGTTATTTTTATATGACTCTGGAAATAATATAATCTGGAATTCACCTGCACTATGTAAATATTTCTAAGCCAGGGTTAAAAGTAGTATAAGCTTTATGACGTTATTTAATTATGCCTTTTATAACTATCTGTGTAACACTCTCTTTAGATGTAAAACTCTATGGCTCCAAATTGAAAATTTTTTTTCTGCTTTTCAGAATGCTGTCTCAAATCTTTGTATGCTCTAGTTGAGTTGTTGCTGCAGCTGCCTAAGATACATGGCTGAAGAATTTGCTAAGAATTATTAATAAGTGGTCATGTGGCAGTTCTTTATGCTGAAGTGTTTTATACTTGCTAGTTATTTCAATTTCAAGAGGAGTTATTTGTCCTTCAAGAAGAATTCAAGGAAGGTCATTGGAAGTACTTTGAATATATTTGGCATTTAATGATTTTGTTTGCCTCATCACTGAAATGTAGATGGCTTCCAGCCAAAGTTAAAGTAAAGCTTGCTATCTATCCATAAGCCCTGAGTAAGCATATCTTTTTTAAAAAAAAAAAGAAAGAAAAATCCAGCATGAACGTTTCTCTGCTGTTCTCAGGAGGAAATTATGTTTTCTGAAAACTTATACAAGTACTCCTACAGCCAGAGCCAAATTTGTTTCTATCACTACTTGTTGGAAAAGATTTTGACCTGAAAGTAGCAAATTTACAAAGAGAAGGATAGTGCTTGGAGTATCTTTGAAATGGAAAACAGAATTTTCAATGCTGGATGCTCTTTGCCTAGTTTACAGCTTACCTATTTTACACATAGTGAATTTGCTGATCTTTGCAGACAAAAAATGTGCAAAAATTGTAACTGAATATCAAATTCCAGCTCTTCCACTTTATACGCTTTTCAATAATCACAAACAAATATATTTGTTTCTTCATTGCATTTTATACAGAAATTATACAAGGGACAATATTTCTTTTTGTTTCCATCCAGATACACAAGGCAAAGTTACAGCCTAAGCTTTAGTTAGTAGTTGAGAGAGTTGGGATTGTTCAGTCTGCAGAAGGCTCTGGGGCGACTTTATAGAGGCCTTTCAATACTTAAAGGGGCCTACAGGAAAGAAGGGGACAATCTTTATAGCAGGACCTATTGTGACAGGACGGGCCATAATGATTTGAAACTAAAAGAAGGCAGACTCAGACAAGATATCAGAAAGAAAATTATTTTTATATCACTTCGGTAATAAAATGCGTTTTGAAATAATGCAAATGTTTGCTATGATTGTCCATATCAATATCCTTATTTAGTTTTACATGAATGTAAAATACAATACTACACACATTTGAAAAATAAAAATCTCTCAAATGCTTTTGTGAATGAATACTGTGTGCATATAGAGATTACCTGGAATTCTCTAATTTGTTACTTCTGTATGCAGGCACCAAGCACTTCTGTCAGATAAAGATAACATCCTTCATGAGTTCATGCACTCCTCCTGTTCTTCCTTCATCCCTGTTTTTTCTCCTTGCTCTGTCTTTTGTTTTCCCTTCTAACAACTTCAAAAGAGATACTACTGTTGTCAGCTGTCCTCCTTTTAATAGCAGTACAACTCCTGTGTCTGTTGCTGCTTTTTTGAAACTGTGCTACCATCAAACAGCTGAGAAACGAACTGTCAGCAGAAAGTCATTTTGAGGCTAGTGCACTCACTAGGTACAAGAACTACAGAATTATTAAAAAAACAGTTAATGTTCCTGACATTTTCATATTCTGTTAATATATTGATGTTAACAGTAGCTCCATAATTAAATTAAATAATTGCAGTAAGTTCCACACATTCACAACTCAAAATCCCTCTGTCTTTGCATTTTTAAAAATATGAATAAAATCACAGTGATCTTCTTGTTTCAGGTGTATTTTACTAGAAAATAATAACATATTTTGATATTTTTTGTTTTGAAAAACCAGGTCACTTTCACAGAATCACAAAGTCACAGAATTGTTGAAGCTGGAAAAGACCTCTGAGATCATCAAGTCCAACCTATGACTAAACAGCATCGCAGGTCATTAAATTTCAAGCACACCTGATTTTACCAGGTGGTGATGAGGTTACATCTATTTCCCCGGAAGTCAGTTAGTAAATATTTAATTACCATGCAAAATCTGGCAAGATGCTTTTGATATACAAATGGATTTGAATCAGAAAAATATGTATAAGAATAATATTTAAGTCAGAATTTTATGTGGAAACATAAAAGGATTAAGATTTGTATCTATCTTTACCCAGTATGCTAGTCAGTGAGTATCAAAGAAGGTGTATGCCTTCTTCACTAGTTCATATTCACACATCTTAAACTGAACGTTTAGAAGTACTGATTCATTGTGATTATACCTTTTAGCAAGTAATGTAAAGGCATATATAAAAAATATATAATAAAAATAAAATACGTATATACAGAAAACTAACCTTCTTACAGGCTAACTGATAGTCAGAATATGAGAATCAGTATCTGTGCTGGGCATGTCACTTTACTAAATTGCACCCTATTGTCATAAAGCAATTTCCTATTTAATTCCTTTATTAGCAAGTATTTAATCAATGGTTCGTTGATAAGAACAAGTAACAAGGACAAACTTGTTAGTACAGGTTGCTAAAAATAGATTACTGTTAAAAACATGGGGAAAGATATAACAGCATCCTGGTCTGTATCAGGAATGGTGGTGTCAGCGGGAGCAGTGAGGTGATCATGCCCCTGTGCTTGGCTTTGGTGAGGCCTCATCTTGTGTACTGTGCCCAGTTTGGGGCACTTCTCTACAAGAGGGACATGGAGGTGCTGGAGAGGGTACAGAGGCGGGCTGCCAAGCTGGTAAAGGGCTTAGAACACAAGTCATATGAGGGAAGGCTGAGGGATCTGGGGCTGTTTAGCCTAGAGAAGAGGAGACTGAGGGGAGACCTCATCGCTCTCTACAGCTACCTGAAGGGAGGTTGTAGAGAGGCAGGACTTGGTCTGTTCTCACTTGTGGTGAATTATGGGACAAGGGGAAATGGCCTTAAGCTATGCCAGAGGAGATTCAGTTTGAATATTAAGAAGAATTTCTGTACTGAGAGGGTTTTCAGCCATTGGAACAGGCTGCCCAGGGAGGTTGTTGAGTCTCCATCCCCGAAGGTGTTTAAGAGACAGGTAAAAGTGCTGAGGGACATGGTTTAGTGATGTTGATAGGGCTAGGACAAAGATTGAACTCAATGATCTTGAAGGTCTCTTCCAGATGAAATTGTTCTATGATTCTATGATTTATAGAAAATTACTACATATGTCAGGGGCAAAGAAACTGATCTAAGAAGAACTTATTGGCATGTAATTATTAATAGATTATAAAATATCGTATTTTTTAGCACAAAGAAAAATCTACTTGCCTTCTTAATAATGATGTTTTCCCAGATTATTCTCATTATATATTTAAAAAGCATACAAGTGGTAACAGTCAATGGACAAAAAATGTCTGGATTTTTTTGCAGTTATCTTTGAATTATTGGTAGAATGTGAGGAGATTTCTCTTTAAATACTTAAGGAGAAAAAGTTTGAAAGTATATACAATTATTACATTTGTGTCAATAAACATTAGCCATCATTTGAGAAGTATTTCTTTGTTGAGTGCAATATGCATTCTTACATTTTTTATTCTATGCCTTATTGATTTTACTTGTTTGCATGATTTAATTTCATCAACATTTCATAGAAAATTGTGATGCTTAGACACAAAATAAAATAAATTGCAGGTGGCCATAAAAAACTGATAGAGTTATAAAGTTTTTACTTCATCATTTTTAACTTTTAACAGAGTCAGCATAATACTGTTCACAATCCCTTCAAGGACAGATTCTTTAACTTCTACTATATACGATAGCCTATAACTTCTCACAATTGGATTTCAGATATCACAGCCCATGTTTATAGCATTCCTTAAGGACACCAGCTCCTTTTTCATAAGTTGTGCTCATAAATTATTTTCCTGTGCTCTCAAAGGTCTATTCCACAGATCTACCCATATATTCTTCTTACTCTCCTAAAACTAAAGATGAGCATTTCAGTTAATTTAGTTATAGTATATTTGTCTGTTATTTCAACTGGCTTTCTCAAGAAGAGCAGTATCCTTCCTCTTTCTCAGAATATGATTTTGCCTAATAAAGTTTCATCCTGTAGCTTAATGGGAATTTAAAACCATCTTTTTTATATAGGTAACCATTTGAGCCCAGTGGCCACATGCTTGCCATCATACTGAAGTGCAAAAATGCTTGCAGTTCCCTATGAAAGAATGATTGCTGAGATTTGATTTCTTGACCTGATCCCTTCACATAATCTCTCCCCTCTTATCCAACAAGGTTTATTTATTTAGATGGTGTCTGATCTCTTTCTGTTCCCAGAACCTGTCTGTTTTGCTTAAGACTCAGGCTTTTCCTAGGAAAGCAACTTCCCACCATATAAGATAGGTAGCATGTGCTCTTTTACATTGCCAGTGCAAAATTCTTCAGAGGGACACTCTACCTCCACATGTTCACCACAGAAAGATTTAAAGGACAGTCCTTTCAAAGGATGTCATACCACCTAGCAGATGATAAGAATAACAGTATTAATCACCTGTAAGTGTGACTTATAAGCACTCCCTAGCCTGAAGTTCAAGCAGCAACACTCAGTGAGGCTTTATGGAGTGATTCTGTGTTTGGGGATGGTCTCCCAGATTTTTTACTTTACAAGTATTAATGTGGACCCTCTTCCAAGTTTTCAGTAGTGTACAATGTGAATGGACAGAGTCACAGGGAGAAGTAAGCTATTCATCAGTAGCTTCATTTCTTCAAGACATTGTCAGTATATACATTCGCAGCTGCCCCTACTTCATTCTCTCTGAATTCAGTGTAACTTACAGATTTACTTATTGACAGAAATTGGAAATGCCTGGAACAATATTAGCAGGAAGGAGAGAAGAAGATAAGGAAACAAATGATGTTGTATGTGCATGTGTCAGTTTTGCTAAGATTAAAAAGTAGTGACTCTTTAACAGTGATAGCGCAATACATTTTTTAAGAGAATTATCATGTTATTGTAGAACAGAATCATAAAAGCCAAAGGCAAAAAAATCCAGTCAAATTGGAGTAGCTTTAGAGTTAATTAAGTATTCAGAATACAAAATATGTCTAAGCATAAAAGACTTTCAGTAGGTCATCAGGATTTCTAACAGATGAAGAAATGCTACGTTGACTAGGAAGCTGCTCTCAGGGAGGGAGTTTACGTTGCGAACTGTTTCTTCTGTGAGCTATACAAAAGCAAATGATCAGGAACTTGCAAGCATCTGTTGCCTCTATTAGCTAAAATATATTATCCTTTTCTTTCTGTTCTGTCCTGCAAATTAAAGTTGATAGTTTTCTCTTTACAAAGGAGTAGGGTTTTTTTCAGCAAGGAGCTGTCCCAAGTAGACACACTTGGGACACTGAATTAGATTTTTTTTAACATTACTTTTGTCACCTTAATGTTGCTGTTAGATATAGAGGAAGTTTCACCTGTTATCAGCCCTCAATACAGAAGAATTTTATTTTTATAGTCACTCAAGCAGATTCCTGTATTTGGATAGAAGACTCCTCAATGACACATAGGCATCATGACTGGCAATGGCCTTCCAGTAGTATGGAATATTTTTGGAAAGCCCTTCACTTTCAGGAGTGTGACTGTCTGTATTTTTGTTTTCAAAGCTAGTGAAAGGAATTTTGGAGAACAGTTTCTTCACTTGCATCTTGTGGAAGGAAGACCAACAACTCGGTTCAGCTGTGGAAACTCTCAGAACATTCTGACTGTATCTGTCAATGAGTCTATCAGCAAGGGTGTACTCATCCCCATCACAATAAGGTAGGAACTTAGCACTGTGTTACACTAAAGAATTTTAGTCATATATATTGAGCAATGATGTGTGGCTTCACTATTTTTTTGACAATGAAAAGACATGTCATATTGGAAAGTAAAATTTATGCATTTTTGGAAACCTTTTTCATAAGGTTGTGTGCCTGATTGAAAGTACATCTTGGTTCACAAAGATTAGTTCCACCCTTTGGAGAATTTATCAATCATTCAAACTCCAGACATTTTTACAGAGACAGATGAAGCTGGTTTGAGAACTGAAGTGATTTGAACATAACTTTGGATGTTACAAATGGGTAGCTTATAATTTATGCTTATTTTAAGCACTGAATAAATTAGATTCTTTATCATAAATCTAGTGCAAAATATAGGACAATTTATTGTTTAGGGTGAAAAATTAAAAAATGAGCATGCTAACAACACCTTACAGTGCAGTAAGCTGTCATATCTAGATATGCAACTGTACTGTCAGCAGTATACAATGATGGCTGAGCAGTACTGTATTTTTTCATCTAGTATGCACGATAGCTCACGGAACAGTTAACTTATAGTTTTGGAAAGATGTTAGCATCATGCCCTGGAAATGGAATTTAATATGTGCAAGTTAGGAAAAACGATAAGGATGAAATGATCTAGAAGTTATATCTATATTCATAATGTTAAAATAATGGCAAATTATTTAAGGTTTACTTTAAAAATATTTTAGAAATAACTCTGATGCCTATATAAAATTTCAAGTTTCTGTAATTAAGGTATTATTTTATTTATTCCATAGTTAAAGAGCTTATTGCTGCACCTGAACTGTAAGCATTTGTGAGGGAAGTTATTGCACGAGTTATTAAATGTAAACTAGTTTCAGCTAGGACCATTTTAGTTGTTAGAGGACGGTATGAAGGAGACTGCGAAAGTTACCCTGAAACGTGCACATCAGAGTTCTCAAACTTACCTTCTTACTACCAAAAAATGGCAAATAAAAGCATTGTGTGAAGATTTTTGTATTTGCCTTCTGAGCTGTTTCTGTGTAAATGTTGCAAATTCTAAAATGCTGCTTGTGCCAGGAGGTTCGATGGTCTTAGTATATAGAGTAGATAGACATGGGGACTGTTTAGCCTTCTTTTGTTAGATTTTATGCTCCCCTCATAAGCCTTACTATATTCCTTTAGAAACAAACTTGTTAAATAGAAACACTCTTTTCAGTATGTGGAAAGATGAAGGGATCCACCATTTAAGAAATTGTTTCATTTTCAGCTTACATTTTTTCTTAGCTACAGGTCTAATGTAAGGTCTACATTACTCTTATGCTCCATTTAAAACGGGGGTTTTTTCCCCTTTAATTCTATACCAGCATTAATGCCTAGTATTAATGAAGCAAAGTCATGTAACATGCATTCAACTCTAATTGCTTGTTAGCTGATGATGTATTGATCTATTCAGGATTTTTATACAAATTGTAAAGGTATATAAAATTTACAAAGAAAGTGTTCTTCCTTCCTCTCCCTATGAGCCAGTAGTTAAATTATTTTTTCTCTTAGAGGGTACTTGTCAGAAGTATACAGCTTAATACTAACAAATGGTTCTAAGTTTGTTTTTCACTCTCAGAGACTACTGTTCTCTGAGATATTGGTCAGCTAATTGTCTGTACTGTATTAGCTGTGGTGACATTGTCTCTGCTTCATAAGACTAAGGCATTAAAAAGCTGTACAGATTTCAAAGCCTAATAATATCGTAGCAATAAACACAGCTAAATGGCATTGAAAAGATTACTTCTAGTTATAGAGTTCAAGTTCACAGTGAAAAACAAATTTATTTCCCTCTGTTTTGCCTTAAAATTAACACCTGGATATTTATGACTTCATTCTCCGTGTTATTGCACTAAAAAATAATGTCAATTCAATTCACACATTACTTTTGTTTACTGGGTTGTATACAGCAGCATCCTAAACTTGCAAGGTGTAATTGTAGACTGTGGCTGGCGGGGATTTGCATGCAGCAGAGTTTATGAGCTTGGCCTTCAAAATGACTGGTAATTATTCTTGTGAGTCCTTCTAAAATAGAGAGAGAGACGTATATCCTTCACCGAGAACCAATGAAATTGTAATCCTTCAGCAATCGTCCTTAACCTCTGCCAAAGAAAAAAGCAAACTTGACAAGGCATTTGTGGCCCCTGAGAATCTAGTATCATAGGCTATAAAATACGAATCCATGACAAAACTGTTGATTTGTGTTGTCTAGGTGGCTGTTGAAGATAGATAACTCTATCTGTATGTTTTAGCTGCAAATTTAATGAGGGTTTTTTCCGTATTAGGCAGGAAGAGACAAAGACTGGAATAAATAACTGATTTTGTAACTGTTTGAAAATGCTCCAACTGGGAGAAAATATTTCCACTAAATTTTCCTTTGAATAAGTCTGTAAGATCATTTTTGACAGTTATTCCAGTTCTGGGTGAAATTACAACACCAGTGGATAAACTGCATAATTAACGCAACCAACAGCATCGGCAGAAGCAGATTTTCATCTACTCAAAATGTTTTCTTTCTAAATCCACCATGTATAGTTTACAGCTATGAATAGTTTCCTTAGATATGGCCTTTTATTTCAAACCTGATGAAGATTAAATGAGTGTTAAATATTCAGTCATTGTCTTTACGGTCCTTATGGAAAAACAGCTTTACAGAAAAAAAAAACAATAAAACTCTGATTGCTGCTTTTCCTTTGCCTAAAGAAACTGTAGACCTGTTTCAATGCAGTTTTATTCACTTTCCATTTCTGTTTATTTTAAAATGATTAGCTTGCTGTTTTTTAAAATGTGCATTTGTTTGGGTTTAATTTTATGATTTCATAATTGAGACTATATTGATCTTTTCAGTCAAAGCTTTGAACACATACTTGAGATGTAGTTTGGATTGCTTTTATGGAATGGTTCTTTAAAGTTCTTCAAAGAGCATTAGTTAAAACACATTTCATTCCATGTGTGGGTTCTGAAACCCGTTTGCCTGATGTGAAATTTGCTATATGACATTTGTGGTTAAAGTGATCTAACTGTCACTGGGGCCAGGTGGTGTTTCTTGAGCTCACTGGTTGAAGGAAACTGACTTTAACAAGCAAGAGATTGAAATAAGTCACCAGGATTTTGATTTTTCAAGGTAGTGGGTTGATTTTAGCTTTTAGACTAGTAATACTGATTTTCTTTTTTTTAGTCATTTTACACCTTTCTTCTCTAAATGATTTTTTTTTTTAGAAATTACATTTCCTTAAAAAGTTTAGGTTGTCTGTTACAGAGAGTGATGGGGGATACCAGATTCTATCTGGAAGATTCTAGGCAAGCATTGGTACAAATCTTGCCTGTCTGAGATAGTGGCACCCTTTTCTGTCTTATTTACCTGCAGAATTGTCAGAATTTTGCTCTGAAATTTATGAACATAGTGCCTATTGCCACAGAGCTTTATCAATGTATGTTGTGCATTAATATTTCATGCATCTACCAAGTGAACACATTGGATGTAGTAGCTTCCAGTTTTCTGTCACACTTCAATTAGTGGTATGGATGTAAGCATTTACTCATGACTGAGAAGGGCACCTTTAACTGTCCATAAAAGCATTTATTTGGTAGATAAATTATTCAGTTAATGGTTTTTGGCCAACTCTAACCTTGACCACGCAGTGGTACAGAAGCTGCTGAAGTTATTATTTGGTCTTCATGTTTCAAAAGCATATGGCACGTTCTGAACTGTGAAAGTCCTCAGCATGGAAATTTTGGCAAGACATCCCTTGAACAATATAATTTTAAGAATGTGATTATGATTTTATTTTGATTTTTATAATATCTAACAGGGTATATTATTGAACTTGTATCACTAACTGATTTGGGGTTGTTTATTCCGAAGTGGCTCACAGCAGAGCAGTTTATAGTATATGGAGTCACAATACTTTCATCTTCCCATTCATAGTATGTCATTTTACTTTTATCTCAGATAAAAGAGCTGTTATCTGCAGTGTTTTCTTATTTGCAAGTTAGGGAGTTGCATTGTCATTTGAGTACCTGCAAGGATGTGTATTCCAGATATACATATGTGTAACTATGCAGATTTATGGCAAAAATTAAAAATTAATACAGTACTCAGGCTATTACTGCTCACTAGGCCTTTTTTCTATTCAGCTAAAAGTTGCCAGCTTGTCTTTAGATTACCTACCTCCATTGAAATATAGAGTTTGATGTTAACTGCCAAATATTTTGAAAAGGTAAAAGAATGGCTTTGCAAAACAAAGTTTATTTCTTTCTCACAATCTTTTTCCCAGTTTTTAACCCCTTCTTTCTGTTGCTATTACTGCAACTTCAGATTTACTTGAAAATTCATGATTCTGATGTTGTGAGTCTTAATGATAAAAGGAATATGTTTTATAAATTTCATTCGTATCATGAAAATTATAACTAAAACCAGTGACAAAATTCTTTTAATTTTAAACAAATTTCTCTTTCTTAAGTCCTGTTAGGATAGCACACCTTCCAATCTCCTGTTGAATATGGATTTTGGAAAATTAGTTTCTGTTGGCAATTTTATGTAATTTTATATCAAATCTGACATTCTGTTAAATTCTCGGGGGGGGGGGCAGATGCTGACATTTAACTCAAAAAGAAGCTCTGAACTTAAGCTTGGAATTGATGTAGTAAATTCTTGTTTGCCCTACAGTATCCTGAAAAAAAGAGGGCATAATTTAACCTCTATTCTTCAAGGTATCATCCACCTGAATATAAACTTTCTACTTGATAGAATAAGAGATGCTACAGATTACTATATTCCCAAGAAGAAACAAGGATAGCTGATATTTTTACCTATATTGTTATCCATTTTAAGAATGTGACATACTTCATTTGTATTAACAATGCTGCTAGAGGATGTTTATAATTATAAGCATGTTAATCTTGGCATAATAAAGCAAAATCAGGTAACACAAAAAACACGGAAACTTTTGGAATAGTTATTTTTGGATTGCATTTACCTTTGTAGGATTAACTACCTCATCCTGAAATAGGATTGTTAAATCCTGTCTCATTTAGAGACTTTCAGTGTAACAAGATGGTATCTGAAGACCAGCACAAGAAATAAATTATACCAATCTATGGTTTTGTGTACACAAGTATAGAAACCTAGGAATAAATTTATTTATAATGCACATAAATACATATTACATGCAAAGAAAAACTGTCCTGAGTCCTTTTCTTCAAGCCTGTGACAGCGGGTGTCCTTTGACTTTAGTAAAGTTGTTGCATTTCCTAGACAACACTTACATTGCAAACAGAGATACAGTTTTGTTTTTCATTTCGCAATGTTATTTTGTATGCCTGCAGGCAAAACAGTGTAACTCTCACAACTGTGTAAAATAATAAATCATTCACCACAAAGACTTGAAGATTTATCTTTTCACATGCAAAGAAATGTTTTATGATGGAGAGTGATAAAGAAATACTTCTGAAGCCACTTCTGTCTTGTCAGTGTTCATTGTGACATGAGTCAAGCTTTGTATTTTGTAGATTCATTGTCCCAGTGAGAGCGCCTGTATAGCCTAGTAGTAGAGTGGAAGTATTTTTCTCATTTTTCCAGTGGTTAGGTGCATTCTTGGCCAATAATTTTGTTACATATCCACCGTTCTCCACCTCAAAAGTAGAGGACCATACATGAAAATAATAACAAAGGTTTATATTCTCCATTTTGACCAATATTTTTATTATATCCTTTTTTCCTAAGATAAAATGAACATTTCAATAATACCCTTAATACCCTGGATTTCAATTATCAAAGATATACCAAGTGGTTCAAAATAGCATGTTTTTCTTTGTCTTTTTCCCTACCAGATTTGAAATGGTAAAAGGAATAGGACTAATGAGGGATTCTTATACCAATATTCACATGTTTTAACAGCATCAGATATTTAATGACCATGACAATCTCTAATATATGTTCAGTATTTCATTGTTATGCATATTACAAATATGTTGCTAATTAGATATGTGAATAGATGGTTAGTTTTTTCATGCTATAGCTTTCACAAAGCGTGAATAAAGTAATGTGTAATTCAGAACATCCTAACATCTTCTTGTTTAGCAGGTCCTGTTATCAAAAGTGACATAAATTATAGCTAGTGCAATTTTCAGAACTGAGAACAACCAGAAAATCTCATTTCCCAAAGAAAGCTCTAGGATTAATAATCCCATTAAAGAAATAGTTTCAATGCACTGTTGATAATTGCAAGAGTTATTTATTACTTTCTTAGTGAGTGGTGTTGCTAATAGTTTCTGTGGGTTTATTGAAGCTTTGTGTCACTATTTACTGGGTCTTGTAAAGAAAATGAGCTTCAGTTCACCAAAATCGTGTACATTATAAACCATAATGAATTCATATTTCCTTACCTTTTATTTTTGGATCTGGCTTTGTTTTATAATTCTAAAATTCCAAGTTTCAAAGAAACTCTTTGTTTCTGCAAGGAAAATAGCAAGATTCAAGGTCTAATAGTCTGTATAACCCAATTGCTGTTTTCTGACTACATCTACTTTGAAGATTATATGATTTGCCCATCAGCAATGTTACAGCTGACGCGTTTGTAAGTGATTTTATTATATCATGGAAATTCTGAACTGCATTTAACTTAAACTTCCAGATTTTTTCTAAACTCTTTAGAACTCTCTCTTCATGTATTAAAGGAGACACTGCTTTACTGGTGCATACTGATCCTTTCAAGCGTCCCATAGCCCTTTTTTTTTTCTTGTGTGCTGCATAAAGCATTGCATTCCAACAATGTCGGTGGGATTGCTTACTCACTGCAGTTTCTCTAGGTAGATAGTTTCTGTTCCATAATCTCATGCATTGACTTTTCATTTTCCTATGGCTAGATGAAAGAGAGAGTGAAGGTTTCAAAATATTTGACTTTTCTCTTGATTCCAAGCGGGAAGCAGGTTGTAGTCTTTCTGATCTGTTTGGAAGGAAGAACATTTATTTCACATACATGATAGTGCCAAAGGATTTCAGTACTACCGAAAAGACACTAGGTACTGCATGAAACAGTGCAGATATCTATGACTTGAAGGAAAAACACTGGAATACAGAGGAAATAATAAATTATTAAAATTCAAGATAATGTGACATATTGAAAAATATTTTTTTCAATTTTTGACAGTTTCAGTAATTAGCTCATTATCTAGTCACCCAGTGTTTCACACAGAGGACTTTTCTGACAATTGTTTGCTTTCTGTTAGTTTGGCACAGCACATGGAACTGTAGCAATAGAGCATATTGCCAAATGCTTATGAAGGTGCCACGTTGTCTTTTTCCTAAAAAGTGTGATGATAGTAAATGCTTACATTGTTGTATTTGTACATTATGAAGAGCTAAACAAAATCAAAAATCCATGAAGACAAAGCAGTTTTTTTAATTCTCTTCCTCAAGCCTGTTGTTGCTTAAGTGGAAGATCAATACAGAAATAAAATTGGTTCAGTGTGCTTGTAACGGTTTGCAATTCTCTACAGGTTTGCTTTAGCTGAAAGCAATAGGAAGTCCTATTTGCTCTGCAGATATTGAAAACCATAAAAATTTAAAAAAAAACAATAGGCAGCTGGCCTTTGCTTGAGTGTCTAAAAAAGGAGTGGTGGAGGAAGGGGAAAGAAAGAGTTATCTCCCAACAAGCTAGTTTGTCTCTCTTTGATACATGTCGTGAGTACCAGCAGTTGTATAGAAATCTAAGGGCTGGTCTCCAGGGACAGTGAAGCAGGCACTAAAGTCATGTAGTCCAGACTGCTGCAGGGTTAGCTGAATTTTCTTCTCTGTGTGGAAGAGAAGGGAGCAGTTCTTGGTCTAGGTGATCAGCTCCTAGTTCAGCAAAGCTTCTACAGGGTTTTAAGGAGTTTGGTTAATCTTAGCTTCTTACTTAGTTTGCACAGCTCTAAAGTAGAAGTAGTACTTATCTACCTCAGAAAGGTGTTCAAAAGTTTAAATATACTCAGACTAATTAAGTATTTAAACAGATTTTAAAAATGTGGAGTTGAAATCCTGGTGCATGACTTGTACGTTGTACTATATTCAGTCCTTCTCTGTGACCCAAAATCATCACAGGATCTCAGGTGTACTAACTTGGGGTTGCTGTTTCATACAGTTTATTGGAAGTAGTTTTCTTGCAGGGGATGAAGTAAGGAGGAAACAGTGATGGGTACTCTCTGTTTCATCATAATTATTTTAATTGCTATAACCTTGTTTTGTTCTAACTGCTTGCTTTCTAAATAAATTTAAGGCAGATATTTAACATATATCTTGAACATGTGCAGAGAAAAAGAAGCAAAACAGGACATCAGACAGCTGATTGTTTCAAGAATAGCCAGTTTAGGTCTAGTTTCACATGTTGGCAGCAAGAAAATTTGGCACTGCAAATTGAATCACTTGGTTAAAGAGAGTATTGAGTAAAAAGTACACATACCTTTGTTAAATAGTCTTTCTTAGTATTCAGGTTAGAGAAAATGACATGTGAGCTGCATCTTTCTGAAAGTCTGAAAGAAGCTCGTTTAAGGAATACAGCCAAGGAAGGAAGATGTTTCTGTCCCTGAGAAATATGTGACAAAATTATATTCTGGTATGCAATTAATTTAGATGTGAGAAGCTTTTTTATTAATCTCTTTGACTCTCTCACTTTTACTGTCCTTATTATCCTTTGCTAGTTCTTTGAAGCACACATTTACAGGGCTTTTTATTACTGTCCATGAAGGTTTCTCCTCTGCTTGCTCACCATTGTGTGCTGCTTGCCTTTAGTCCCAGGCTCTTTAGCTTTGTTGATCTGTTTTCTGTGTAGTTACTAGGGCTACTGCGACCACCTTCATCCAAAGATGCTTTGTCATTTTGTGAACATTATTTGATCTTGTCCTTGATGTGCCTGGAAATACAGAATTAAATAAAAACGTGCTTCACCAGAGGCTGATTGCAGAGAGAAATTTAAGCTCTTGGTAAATATAGCAGAAGCTGGAGGCCAGACACCTTCACCAGAAACAGGTTAGGTGTGCAGATTTGTGTTACTGTTACATCATGCAGTTCAAAACAAATAAAGATATTTTAAGATAGCTTGATCTTTTAGCAAAGTGCACATAAAGTTTATAGAAGGAAGTTGTGACCGATGTGGGTGCCTGGGTGCTGGCGGCAGCGGGGGCTACAGGGGTGGCTTTCGTGAGGAGAGGCCAGGGCTGCCCCATGCCGGACACAGACGATTCCAGCCGGTTCAAACCAACCCCCCACAGGGCACAGCTGGGACCCTTGGACAAGATTCGGGGGAAATATATTTAAGAAAGGAGAGAAAACTCCACAAAGGGAGGAGGAGAGAGCAAAAAGAGTGAGAAACAGCAGAAGGAATGCCA
>NW_009713158.1:0-19684 GCF_000703405.1 Apaloderma vittatum | reverse complement strand
GATTCCCTGGAATCTGCCTAGCAACACCTTAGCTGGGGGCAGGAAATACCTGCCACACTGGTGTAGACCAGTGACAAGTGGAGTTACTCAGGAGTCTGTTCTGGGTCCAGTGCTGTTCAACATCTTTGTCAGCGACATGGACAATTGCATTGAGTGCACCCTCAGCAAGTCTGTCGACAATACCAGGCTATGTGGTGATGTGGACTCACCTGAGAGGAGGGATGTCATCCAGAGGGATGTCAAAGTCAAAGTATAAGGTCCTGCACCTGATTCAAATTAATCGCAGAGTACAGAGTGGGTTGAGAGTAGCCTTGAAGAGAAGGACTTGGAGGTTTTGATAGACGAGAAGCACAGCATGAGCCATCAGTGTCTCATGCAGCCTAGAAGGCAAACCATATCCTGGGAGCATTAAGAGGAGCGTGGCCAGCAGATCAAGGGATGATTCTCCCCATTTACTCTGCTCTTGCGAGACCCCGCTTCTAATACTGTATCCAGTTCTGGTGTCCCCACCATAAGAGAGACATGGATCTGTTGGAATAAGTCCAGAGGGGGGCCATGAAGATGATGCAGGGGCTGGAGAACCTCTGCTACAAGGACGGGCTGAGGGAGCTGGGATTGTTCAGCCTGGAGAAGAGAAGGCTCTAGGGACACCTTATAACTGACACCTTTCAATACCTGAAGGGAATCTATAGGAAGGCTGGAGAGGGACTTTTCACAAGAGTCTCTGATGATAGGCTAAGGGGAAATGGTTTTAACTGAAGGAGAATAGGTTTAGATTGGATCTTAAGAAGAAATTCTTCAGTACAAGGATGTCAAGGCTCTGGAATAGATTGCCCAGAGAAGTTGTGAATGCCCTCTCTCTGGAGGTGTTCAAGGCCAAGTCTAGTTGAGAAATGTTCCTGCCCCTGACAGGGAGGTTGAATTAGATGATCTCTAAGGCCCCTTCCAACCTAAACCATTCTATGATTCTATGATGATAATCTTTACTGGGTAAAAAACTGGCTCAGTGGCTGAGCCCAGAGAGTGGTGGTAAATGAACTTAAATTCAGTTGTCAGCTGGTCACAAGTGGTGTCCCCAGGACTCAGTTTTGGGGTCAGTCTTGTTTAATATCTTTATCAATGATCTGGATGAGGGGATTGAATGCACCCTTGGTAAATCTACAGATGGCACCAAATTGAGCAGAAGTGTTGATTTGCTGGAGGGTAAGGAGACTCTGCAGAGGGATTTGGACAGGCTGGATCGATGGGCTGAGGCCAATTGTACGCAGTTCAACAAGGCCAAGTGCCAGGTCCCGCGCTTGGGTCGCAACAACACCAGGCAGTGCTACAGACTCGGGGAAGAGTGTCTGGAAAGCTGCCTGACAGAGAGGTATCTGGGGGTGCTGGTGAACAGCTGGCGGAACATGAGCCAGCAGTGTGCCCAAATAGCCAAGAAGGCCAAAGGCATCCTGGCCTGTATCAGGAAAAGTGTGTCCAGCACGAGTAAGGAAGTGATCATGCTCCTGTACTTGGCACTGGCGAGGCCACACCCTGAGCACATTGTTCAGTTTTGGGTGCTACAGTATAAGAAGGACATTGAGGTGCTGGAGCTGGTCCAGTGAGAAGCAACAAAGCTGGTGAGGTATCTTGAGTATGTCTTATGAAGAACAGCTGAGGAAGCTGAGGTTGTTTAGTCTGGAGAAGAGGAGGCTGAGAGGAGACCTCATTGTTCTCTTCAATTACCTGAAAGGAAGTTGCAGTAAGGTGGGTATTGGTCTCTTCTCCCAAGTAATTCATTATAGAACAAGAGGAAATGACCTAAAGTTGCATCAGGGGAGGTTTAGATTATTACAAAAAAAAAAATCTTTACTGAAGTAATGGTGAGGCATTGGAAAAGGCTTCCCAGGGAAGTAGCAGGGTCACTGTGCCTGGAAGTGTTCAAAAAATGTATAGATGTGACACTTCAGTACACGATTTAGTGGTCATAGTAGTGTTAGGTAGACGGTTAGACTAGATGATCTTAGAGGTTGTTTCCAATCTTAATGATTCCAAGCGAATCAATTTGATATTTCAAAATGTTTTCAACCACTTCACTTAAATAAGTGGGTCTTTATTTTCTTTTTTTTTGAAATGCAAGAATTAAAACCCATTTTGTAATAAACTGTCAGTTTTTCCTCCTTCCTTAATAATGTTATTTAAGATCTCTAGAAAATAGTCCCAGGCATGATAAATGTCACTATCAAATAATTTACTCCTGTTCTTCCTATGTTTTGTTAGAGCTTTTTAAATTTGTGAGCTTTTGTGCTGACACCTGCTTTCAAATCTATGAGCTTATGAAAATAAACACAACAGGGTTTTCTTCTAATTTTGTCTCAAATGTCTAAAGGCATTTAAACCTGCAAAATAGATCAGTTACAGTACAGTTTTCCTTATTGGTGTGTGTTGCTAAATAAAATGTTATTGACATGGCTGATTTTCCTTCTTCCTAAATAGTACACAGCTTTGTTTGATGTCTGGAAGTCAAACATCCCAGGAAGGTACCAATGTTTACCTGTCTGTAACATTACTATATAAATCATAAAGACATTTTACAGGTACAAGAACAGCAACCAACTTTTAAGACTCTTTTATAGTCATAGAATCATAGAATCATTGAGATTGGAAAAGACTGCTAACATCCATAAACTCTATCTGCTTAACAATTAATCTAACTTACATTTTAGTATTTCCAGCTTTCTCATTCCTGGTATAATTATTTCATCATTCTCTTTCACACTTTTATGAGAATGACTGTTTTTCCAGTGGGCACAATGAAGCAGGAGAAAATGGAGCATTGATCAATGTATATGATGTCTTGGATATAAGATCATCCTACTAGAAATATTTTAAAAATTGAAGCTATGCTTCTTTGTACTTTGCTTGCAGGAGGAATGAACCTCTCCCCACCATAGGTACTTATTTACTGATTTTAGTTTCCATTAAAAAAAACAAAAACAAAAACAAACCATAAAAGAAGTTCAAAGATTTTGGTCACATATTACAAACTAGACACAAATGTAGTCTCTTCCCTCAAACACAGAAAGCAAAAAAAATATAAATCTTTCAGTTATCTCTGTATAACCTGGTCCTGTGGATAGTCTGGGTACCACATACACAAGTTTAACACATTCTCTTTTGGACTGGACAGAAAGATTCCAAGACTTTAAAGACTGTCCTACCACAAATTTCTAATGCTTAGCCAGAGTCAACTCACCACACTAACAGATATAAAATTGTTACATTTGCAGAATATACAGTATAGTGCTGTCGGAAGGAAGTAATAACCTTTTGACCCACAGGGCTGATTCAACAAATAGTAAATATTTGCTAAAAATGCTGAACATTTACATGTCATCAGTGATTTTAAGGAACTAGTGTTTCTCAACCTATGCCTCTTCTACAGATCCTTACTCATACCTACCATGACATCTTTATATTGGAGGACAGTGAAAAAAAAAACAGAAATATGCTTTTAAAAGCTTTATAATTCATGGAACAGTAACTCCTAGTTCAGAGAAATGTGCAGACATGGTATTCCCTTTGCACCAAGGCATTAGTACAGAGGAAAAAGAAATGATCCAGACAAATTTGATAAGCAGTCCAAGTTTGCATGAAGGATTTATTGAGTTTGGATAAATATCACAGTCATGTTACTCCTCCTGACATCTTCTCTGCTGCTCTTAATCCAAGGCAAACCTGGAGCCATCTCTACTAATATAACTCTGATGCATTCACCAGCGAGGTTTCTGTAATTTATTCAGAATAATGAAGCCTGATGATTTTAATAATCTGATACTATATTGTTCAGCAAAAGCCAAAAACTACAGATGACAAATTTTTCTTTAGAACAGAAGTGAAAGTATCTCAGTGGTTTAGGACAAAGGACAGACAGATGTGACTGTAAAAAAGAACAACAAATAAATAATGAACTTGTTATTTCACTGCTTGTGGTAGACTGTGTCAGTGAGTCGCGTAGTTTAGCAACACAAAGTTAACAAACACCTAAGTATGAGGCTTTGTAAAAAATATATACAAGCCAACAACAAAATAGAAGCAGGATATTGAATCAATTTACTGTATCCAAGATAAATTTGGTAACAATGTTAGGTCTAAGTCTAGCCAATTAGTTGGCTCAGTGGTGTAATATAAAGGTCTTTTCAGAAATATATTAATTTTTTATTACTTTATGACAATTTCTTGATATGAATAAAATCCCTTTATTCATATGTTTTTCCTTCTTCAGATGTTAACCTTCAGTTATCAGGAATTATCAGCAAGAAGTATGCCTATTTATTTATAAATATGATATACACATGCATAACTATACATATATAAAATGTCATTGCCCAAGAGTACAGCATAAGCATTTATCATGTTTATTGGCTAAAAGCAACAACAATTACAATGTAAGGGCCAAGAAGAGTAGCTCCTGTATAAATAAATTTAATTTTATGTATTCCAATTATCTGTTCCAGTCTCTGTGATTAACCAAAAGTTCACTAAATTAACTGTAGTAGTTTAGAGACTATGAAGTTATTATCCTTTTTTTTTTTAATCATTGTCTCTAGTTCCTCTGAATATGGTTCTTCAGGAACTGACTTTTCAAATTATTTCAGGTTTTAAATAGATTTTCTTTTCTTTATTGTATGTGTACATGCTGATGATTTAAATAATATGAAAGCCGTTGAAGTCAAAATAAAAGTTAAACTCCAATGAAAGAAAACTCATAACAGGGCCCATGAGCTGAGATTCACATTAATAGCAAATGAACAATTTTACTGGATTAAATAGCAGATCTATTTAAATTGTTGAGGTCATTAATTAATATTTTACTGAGAAGTGTATAAATTTTGCATACTTTCAGCTTAATATTGCTAAGGTAAATAGATAGTTGACCAGGCCCTGGCCTGAGGTTTAGCCAACTGAACAGACCATGAGAAACCATTGAGTTCAACAGGAAAAATTGCTGGACAAACCAAATTATCAGCAAGTGTTAGAACAACTGCAAGTGTTAGAACTCTGCCAGGCCAGAGGCTTTGACCCAGATGGAGGTTAGGATGGTGGATGCAGGCACTTCTTGCAGCTTGGGACTTGCAGAGCTGCATCCACCCTCTTTACCTCCATCTGGGTCAAATCCTTTACCTCAGAATCTTGCTTACTTTGTCTTCCACAGATCTTAGATAGATCTTAAATAGACAAACAGATAATTGTTAAATAGATAAATAGATAAATCTTAAATAGATAAATGCGGGATGTTGTGGCCAAGGTGTAGAACATGGCATTTGGTTTTGGCTCAGCGATTCAGCCTATCCAAATCTCTCTGAAGAGCCTCTCTACCTTCCAGGAGATTGACTCTTCCTCCTAGTTTTGTGTCATCTGCAACCTTCCTAAGGGTGCACTCCATCTTCTCATCCAGGTAACTGATAAAGATGTTAAACAGGAGTGGTCCTGGCACTGAGCCCTAGGGGACAACACTCATGACCGGTCACCAGCTGGGTTTAACTTCTATTAAACACAACTCTTTGGACCCGGCCATCCAACCAGTTCCTAATCCAGGTAAGAATATGCCCATCCAGGCCATGGGCAGCCCTCTTTTCTAGGAGAGTGCTGTGGGAAACTGTGTCAAATGCCTTGCTAAAGTCAAGGTAGGCAACAATACCTAAAGTGTATATCATTATCAGTACAAGCCATTTCTTTAATCCCTGCACAACTGTATTTTCTTGTATTTCTTTACCCTTTGTACAAACCAATTTCAATATTTCTCCTACACATTTATGCACTATGCCAAGAATATCTCCATTAAACAATACATATGAAATACATACCATCTGTGCAGCAATTTCTTTTTTTAACCAAGAAAAGGCTATACACATCTATATAAACTATTCTAATAATTTATTTTAATCTGGAGGGCCTTTTTCACATATGTTAGAATATAAGCATTATATTATGGTTTAAATAAAAAATTAGAATTCAATTACAATGCAGAACATGTTTTAAAATGCATTATGTAAATAAAACTACCTTACATGTTTTTTTGCACAAGAATAAAATAATATTTTCTTAAAATATATATGTGGTTGGGGATTAAATTTTCACAAAGGAAGAGAGTGAGATTCAACAGCTGAAACACAGATGTCTAATGCCATCCCAGGAAACAAGTGTCAAAAGAAAACTTTCAGGTAAAGCATCCAAGCTTTAAATGTCAAAATTCATTATAAGCTTGGCAGTAGGTAGACCTTATCTGTCTACCCTTCTGCGTTGAGGGATGAGCAGAACTGCAGAAGTATTTGTCTGTACATGTAAAGGAAGATTGGGAAAGATCCAGAAGCTAATGCCTATGCAAAGCAGAGAGGCTATCGCTTCAATGAGTTTCTGAGACTGACCTATAGACAGCCAGATTAGAAAAGGTGGACCATATCATACAAATATGTCTGGTGACCAAACAATGAAAAACTGGTTAACACCTACGAGAGTTAGGCCTCAGTATATGTGAAGTCTGAAAAGGTGTAGTTAGTGCATACAATTGTGTCCATATTACGTAGAGCAGCTAGGCTACTTCTTAAAAAAGTCAGATTCAAATCTGTTTTTAATCCTTCTAGATAAGTATGAAACCAGATTTCTTTCTTCTGAGGATCGAAAAAGTTGAAATGGTCTACAGGTTCCTTCATGTAACCATTTTTAGTTTGTTAAAAATATTTTAATAGTCACTAGGTTAGACATGAAAATGTTGCCATATTTGTCTTCTAAAGTAACTCATGTGGGATGTGGAAGATTCAATCTTCAGTCACTTCTCTAGATCTCAAATAAAAAAATCTCAAATTTCATCTGTAAATGGTACTCCCCATGGAAAATAGTGATTTATAATCAACATAGAATTTCTGTCTCTATAATATTCTCTATAATATTAAAAGATTGGGGTTTGAGATTCAAGAAAAGTTCCAAATTTTCTGTTACTATTATGTGAGATTCAAGGAAAGTTCCAGATTTTCTGTTACTATTAAGAATTCTTTCATGTTTGCACACAAATGTCTATTTGCTCAGCTCTCTATATATTTGAAAATTGTTTTCTTATTTTCTTTAAACAAAAAAAAAATCATTCTGAAAGAATGCTTCCAGGCACACTATGCAGTTTTCTGAGAGTTAAAAGAAATACGAAGATTAATGTTGGAATCCTTCAGTTTTAAAAATATAACTTACGTGCATCTTGGAGCTTAAAGTCAAACTTCTCAGAGCTTGTTGTATTCTGACAGTGACTAATGTGGACAGTCATCTAGCTGTCCTTAAAGAAGACTTGTCTTAGAAGAATGAGGTCAACTCAAAATGGCATTTTTTCTGTTCATCTATCAATGCCATATCTTCTAAACAGAGCTGAAAAGAATCACAGCCTAGCTCACTGACATGCACGGATAGTGAAAGGTAGTAGACCAGCTCTGTACCTACAATTTAATATAAAAAAATATAGGTGTATACCTATCTACCAGGAAGAAAAATATTTATTTAACTCTAGGGAACGATAGATTTTAACATTTTAAATGAGCTATTTATATAATTTCCTGTATATTTAGCTAAATGTAATTTCCCCAAAACAATTTATGTGTTCATATTTCTACAAAAATAAACATATCTATAAACATGTATCTGTGTATGGGAGTTTATATGCTTTTCTGTGAAGAATTTCTACATTGGCTCTGTGGTTTCAGTGCTAGGTGAACAGTCTTCTGCAAATATTGCCAGAATGAAATCCCTAGTTTTCCTGTACAATGAACTACCTGCTGTCAGAATCTGGACTATTATGTTTTAGTCATTTGTTCTCATATGAAAGGTTGTTTTAATGATGGAATATGAGAATAATTTTGTCTCTTATCTTCACTATAGTTTCATCCTGAGCCAGGCAATGGCAAATTACTTGATGAAAATTAATGATTATCTGTCCTTTTTTTAGAAATGAGTTAATTATAAGTTAAATAAATAATAGATTTTATAAATAATGGATTAGTAGTTCATTACAAAACAAGATGTTGAAGCAAGCCCATTACTGTACCTTCTGTTATGGTTGTAGGAGCCTGCCATACACAACAGTTCAACTTACAGAAATATATCCTGTGTTGTAACAACACTCAGTAGAGCTGTGACGAATGAGTTAAGGTCTATTTAACATTTTCATTATAATCCATTATTTCAGCCTCTAATACCTCAGCTGTTTCATAGACTATTTGGATCAAAATTCGTACAAAAATTTAGCAGTCCCTTCTCCTCCCTTTTTCCTACAACAGTCAAATAGACAAAATGTGGAATTTTTAAAAATTTATTTCTTTTTATGTGTTTTCTTTGCAATTCTCTTACAGGAGACTTAACTGGATATGAAATGAGCATGTATACATTGATCTACCTGAGGTTAACATAGCCATTTATGTGATATGAAATAAAGTAAGAACCTTTAGAATTACTACAATACATAATTTTAAACTTTGCTACCAGACATATGCAGTTGCATTTTTACATCTCATTATCGAAAGTCCAATCTTCACTATTATACGTTTGGTACAATATTGATTTTGCCTGGCCGGATTTTAGTGGGGGGGGGCAGCTGTAAGGGTGGCTTCTGCAAGAAGCTGCCAGAAGCTTCCCCAGGTCTGATAGAGCCAGTGGCAGCCAACTCCAAATATGGACTCACAGCTGGCTAAGGCTGAGCCTGTCAGTGATGGCAGCATAGGAACACCTCTGTGAAAACATATTTAAGAAATGAGGAAAAAATAACTGTGCCACACAACAACTGGCAGAGAGACAGAGGAGTGAGAATCTGTGAAGGCCAGTGAAGAAGGAGAAGGAGGGGAGGATGTATTCCTGGTGCCGGAGCAGAGATTCCCCTGGGTCACGGTGAAGGCCATGGTGAAGCAGGCTGTCCCCATGCAGCCTATGAAGGTGACGAGGTGTAGATGTCCACCTGCAGCCTGCAGAGGAACCCCACACTGGAGCAGGTGGATGCCTGAAGGGGGCTGTGACCCCACAGGAAGCCCACGCTGGAGCAGGTTGGCTGGCAGGACTTGCGTGACACCGTGGGGCACTTGCGCTGGAACAGTTTCTGCCTGAAGGACTGCACCCCATGGAGAGACTCACATTGGCCAGTTTGTGACAAATGGCCCTTGTGAGAGAACTCACGTTGCAGAAAGGTATGTGAAGATTGTCTCCTGTGAGAGGGACCCCACAATGGACCAAGGGAAGAGTGAGGAGTCCTCCCCCAGAGGAAGAAGCAGCGGTGGAAACAACATTGGATGAACTGACTGTAACTCCCTTCCCTGTTCCCTGCGCTGCTCAAGGGGAGGAAGTGGATAAATTGGGATTGATGATTTGCCCAGGAGGAAGGGAGGGATGGGGGGAAGGTGTTATTTTTTAAGATCTGTTTTTATTTCTCACTACTCTTCTCTGTTTTTTCTTTAGCAGATTTAACTAGTTTCCCCAAAATCAAGTCTGTTTAGCCCGGGACGGTAGATGTGGGTGATCTCCCTGTTCTTAACTCAAACCATGAGCCCTTCAATATATTTTCTCCCCCTGTCTAGCAGAGAAGAGGGGGTGATAGAGCCAGGGTCAAACAACCACAGGTATAAATTAAAAATTTACTTCTATTATATGCTTATATTCAATGTGATATCACATTAGTTAATTAGAGATGATTTTGCAATTTCAATTTTATATCACATAAAAAATGCAACACAAGAAACATAGCCCTTTTGGAAAGTTGTTTTTACAACTTACTATAAAAAAGAGAGTAACAAGACATCAAGAAATTAAAAAGCAAAAAAAATGTTATTACTGTCAGGTAAGACTGAAAGTGGATGTAAAAGAGCACTGGAGGATATAACTATTAGTATAATGTTATATACACTTTTAAAAATTACTGCCTGGCTTTGCCCTACAGAATTTTGCCCTACAAGTTACCTTAGAAATGGCTCAGAAAAGTGCTTTCACCTTCAAGTAAATTTAAGTGAATTTATTAATTAGTCCAATGTAAAGACACTAAAGGTTTTTTTTTCAACTCCAGATTTTATGGGGCCAGACATCATTGTACTTGTCAATCACGAATCACTATTTTGCTTTAATTATAATAATATTTTCAAGTGTATGTTACAGCTGAGTGTATCACATTCTTTCTAGGGCCAAATCTGATTTTTTAGCTATCCTAGTAAATGAAGTTCAGATTGTTAATTAATTTAAACCTTATAACTCAAAATTAGTTTTAATTAACATTAATTACATGAATAAACAGAGATTCTTTCAATTTATGATCTATTGTTGACACCAGACCAAGGAGATTTAATCCATCCTCGATTAAGAAACCGTCTATAATTACTTTTTTTTTTCTTCTTAAAAGATTTTGCTTTACCTTGAAATTTTCGTCCAATGATCTGAGCCACAATTGAACCATAAATGGGGAGAATTGTGTCTTGACCAGCTTATCCCTGATAGGGGTTAGGGTCAAGGTGATTCGTTTTGATCACAAAGGTGAAATTAAGACACAAACGGTATCAGATGTCACAAAAGTAAAACCTTTTATTGACTAACAACCACTGGACAGAGATAGGAAAGAAACATAAGGAAAAGGAAAAGCAAAGCAGTAAAAGTTCAAGATAGCAAGAAGTATAGCTACCACCACAGATCCAGCGACGTCTCGCAGGTCCACCTGTTTTGATTCACTGGGGAAAATCTCCAAAGAACAGCTGTTCATGGTGGCATTATATAGTGTTCCAAGAGCCGCTTTGCCCGTTCTCCGCCTGGTTAGCGCATGCGTATGAGGGTCGTCAGGAGCGATCTTCACCCCCCCAGCGTCGCCTCCATCAGTGGAGCATGCAGAGGTGTCCGGAGAGCCCATTTTCGCCTTGCAGGGCACCCACCCTATCAGCAGTTACACCTGGTGGGCTTGCAAACCGGTGGGCTTGCAAGACAGCTGCTGTATCAGGTCCAGAAGTTGTTGTTCAGAACTTTGAGCCCTGTGGCTTATCTGGGCTGGGCCCTTAAGTTGTATCAGTAGTCAAGTCAAGTCCTGTGGTTTATCTGGCCTGGGCTCTGAAGTTGTTGTTTGGAACTTATCAGTGGTCCAAGCTTGCAAACAGCAGCCTTGAAGTTTCTTCACGGGCAATTTCAACACAGTCTTTTCTTCAGCAAGGTTGAGACAAATATTTTCAACACAGTCTTTTCTTCAGCAAGGTTGAGACAATCATCTTTAACACAGTCTCTTACAAACTGAAATGTGGCAAATTGCTTATTTTAGGGGAAGAGAAGCATGCTATACTATTTTCACCACAGTTGAACTCCTGTATCTCTTAAAATTCTGCTTTCAGTCAGGATTTTGAACGTTCACACAAGATTTTCTCATCCAGCTGTAACAAGGCTTGATTTGAGGATGTTGCACAAAAGACCTCTGTTCACGATACTTTAAGAAGCAGAGCAAGCAGTCAGCAGCATTAGCCTACTTCTCTCAGTATGAAGCAAGTCACTCTCGGAAATTTAACTCACTGAAAGTGGATTAAGAATGTTATGGGCCTTAGATACAGCATGTTCATCTTTCAGAGTACAGAGAGATGTGATTCAGACTTTATGACAAACAAATAAGTTAAAACCGTAGAAATAAACTTCTTCCTTACTCTCGTATCAGCATCTACATTGTGGGAGGATTTCATGTGAAAGTTGCACAATGATTCCTTACGAAAGTCCAGTCATTTTGAGGAATAAATGACCAAAGTGTACAGTACACAGTTCAGAAACAATTCACTGAAGAACAACGTACAGGATTTAAAAGCCATATTTATTTTTGTTGTTGTTGTTTTTCAGAAGTTATTTTATCTCTTGTGGTTTTGGGGGAGACTTTGGTGTTGTGGTTTTTTTTTTTAGTGAAGAAGTTGCATACATTGACTTTCAGCTAAATAAAATGGCATATTTGTAAGGTATAATGCCAAAATGAGTAATAGAAATAAATTTTTTTTAGGAAGTATTCTTGTGGTTTGGGGTGCTGTTTTTTAATGAGTATTTTTTGTTCTCTCAGATACATAATCAACTGTTCATAAAATCTAAGGAAACATACATTATTAACCACAGGGAGAGAGAGACTATTTTATTCAACAATGATGTGAATTTCTTTCAAATACCTGAAACTTCTAGATGCAATTTTACATTTATTGACAATCAAATTTCTCCAGCAGTGTTTTGTGATGAACTTGTCATGAGCTCAGTGGATTATGACTATTGATTTAGCAATAAAATATTTAATAGAAACTGCTACATACAGATGATCACAGACTTAGGACTATACTTTAATTTTTCACATGTGGTCTGATACATACCTTGACAATATTGGATTTAACTACTTGTCAAGGAATTGAATTTATTACAAAGAAAAAAAAAAAGAGTTGCACTGTGAAAATTACAGACTGTTGGCCCATTTATTCCTATTTTCATTCAGAGAGCTTAATGAATTCAACAGGATTAGTTCTCAGGCTTTATGAACATTATTTTGAAGACTGAATACAGACCAAAAAATCTCCAACACCTGCTGTTTCAGTTACAGTCACTCACTTGAGAGCAGATGAGTGGAAAATTTGATTTTCATAATTGTTAACTGTACCAATTGACCAAGGTAAGTCCATTAACAATTCCATAAAACTCATCAAAAGTCAGATGCCACCTCTGAAGTGGCAAATGCCTCTGATACCCAAATACTTCATATAGTTTGTATTCTGGTACATTCTTGGACAGGTTTGATGATGAAAATCACGTGTACGGACAAAAACAGAGAACACTCTATACTCATAGCTCTCTCTCCCCTTTCACTGACATGTCAATTGTATTCTAAATTTTGCATGCAATTCATCGGTATATGTAGACTAAATCAAAATTACTAGAAGTCATCATTCTACCTTCCTAACATTGCATTTGAAGTAACTTCTTAGTTGTCCTGTGAACTAAGAATCCTAAAGAGAAGATTTCAGAGATGTTCTGAAGATAATCACTTTTTCCCCGCAATGCAGCTTTGAATGAGGACCTTGAATAGGAATTAAATGTTTGCATTCATTGATATTCAGCTTTGGGATTATTCGTATATGACAAGTATTATCAAAAGAGACTCTCTAGGCATGCCCTTTGGTGCAGAAATGCAAACTATCTGACATTGCTTAGGAAGCTAGGAATTGGATTCCTGCCTCTTATATCAGTAAATATTGTTTTGGAGACTTAGGTGAAAAATGGAAGTGCTTTCCAGATGCTTAGATTGTTTAAATGCCATAGGTTCTCCCAGAACTAAAGGATGTTTTAGAGTTCTTAATGAAAGCGAGAGGAAAGGTAACTAACAAATTCCTAAATATTGTTTACTCATTTTCCAATCTTTAGGTTTTCATTCACATCAGGATAGCTGGATGTTGAAGGAATCCAAAACTGAATCACTGGCAGTTCTGACACATTTCTCTGGTGCAACCTGCAATTAGTCTCGTGGAACAATTGAAGTCAGAATAAAATAATTCCACATAGGAGGATTTAGTAAGTGCAGGACACTTTCTTAGGAGCCTTTCACTCTGTGCAATGCCACAGTCAATTCAGAACAATCCAAGTGAGCAAATATTTCATGTGCAAACCCAGATATGCTTGTAAGTCAGCTTTTTGAGAATGAGACTGAGAAGTTGTTATCTGACACCAGCTTACAAAATTACCTTATAGTAGAAATAATGTGCTATTTCCCAATTTATCTTTTTAGTCATTAAATCCCTTAAAGATTAGATGTTAACATGTAACTAACTTCCTGTAGTTTGACTGAATTTTCATATGTTAGTATCAACTAATTTTCAAAAAATAATATTCCATTTCTTCTGTGTCTCATATAAATTGCAGAAAAATTTGCTGAATGCAACTAAAATATGAGTTATACTGCAAAATTTTACAAGCTGGCAATATTGCTGACTATTATGCCCTCTCTTACAAGAGCCTTTGAATGAAAGATTCACCCTTGTCAAGAATCCTCTCTATTGAGACAGCGTTTACACAGCACTATTGTGAAATTCAGCCTCGAAGGAAGACAGAAAAATCAATTCACACTTTACACTTCAGTTAACAGATTCAGAGCTTTACTTATCTTGACATGTCAAGGAATAAAAATTAAATTTCAAGTAATAAATTACATTGAGAAAAAAATAGTAATATCTCCTAAAAGTAGGTTTTCTGGCGCTTTTACGAATTCCTTTCATGTTGTAATGAGCCACTAAGGCATAGGTAGAACTGCATTTGTTGGTAGGGTAAATTATGCATCTTTCAGAGGGCTAGTGAGATAAACAATTTTTTGCTGATAGTGTTACCATAACTGTCCTAAATAATCTGGTTTCCAGCTGTGTTAGGTGATACTACTTGAATTAACATAAGTGGGCTGCAATCCACCTTCGTCTGCGTCACTTATGGTGAAAACTTTTCCTGTAGGTTTTTCATTTTTCTTTTTCTTTGTGTGTGATTTTTTTGAGTTTTGAGTTTGGGCTTTATCTTTAATTTATTTTTTTAAGTTTTTTTCAGTTTTTTAAGGTTTTTTTTCAGTTTATAGGAAAGCATATGCTTAAGTGGAAATGCTTTCTCATTTTATCTTGTATATCTTAATCAATAAGCTACTCCAATTGCCTGATGGGAGCTAGGGTGTGTAATTTAGGTATTTATTTCATGTAATTTTCATTTGTTTATCAGTTTTGTCTTCATAAATCAAGCATTTGTAATTCTTATTCAGTCAGTGAAGAAAAATCCATACCAACAGAGATTATCTAGTCTTCTAATTTAGGCAGGTGCTTCTCTCTCTATCTGATGCCCTGAGCCTTTGTTGTAAGGTATATAAGTTAATATATACTTGGTTGCCCAGCCACTTTTGCTAACTAGTTTAATTATTTATACTATAACAATAATGCTTTTATTATGTAACAGATTTATGATAATTTTAATTTAATTACACTTTTACATAATATCTATGTATTTTACACAGCTTACTTGAGTGTTTTCATGGTGTTTTATTTTCTTGGGAAGGAATTCTATTACGTGAATGTCTTTTTATCCAAATTAATAGCCCATTCTTGTTTGATGTGGAGAGTAATTATATGGTGTTAAAATAATTTTAATAAAATCAAGTATCGATTTTTCTTCACATCCATCTGTATATCTACCTGATTAAAATGTCATTTAATGTTTATGGAGGATAAAGAAGAAACAGTCAATTTGAGTGTACTCTCATTTTATGTAAATATTTATATCAGATGATGCATTCAATAACATTAGGATTATTACCTTCCATACTGTGTTACAGAAAGTCTTTCATTAACATCTTAAGGAA
This sequence comes from Apaloderma vittatum, assembly GCF_000703405.1. NCBI lineage: Eukaryota > Metazoa > Chordata > Aves > Trogoniformes > Trogonidae > Apaloderma > Apaloderma vittatum. The sequence goes on along the minus strand of NW_009713158.1, from coordinate 4,323 downwards.
TGGAAGCATTGTGAAAGGGCTATGGAAAATTGTAATCTGTTCCAAGATTCTTTGCCATTAATTCATTCATAAGGTAATTCATGGTCATGTTTACATTTACTCAGGGTTTTAAATATGTTCCTTGACTCCATCTAGCTACCTTTTTATGCTTTAGTGCTTCTAAATGGGACAAATGTAAACTCAGTCCTTGCAATTAATATTGAACACGAAACTGATTTAGAACCTTTCTTCTCTTGGCATTTCTGAGAGTTATTATGAAAGTAGCGTATTTTGAGCATCTTTCTATTTAGAAGCATTTGATCATTTTATGAAGGGAAGGAGTTGAGAAAAGACAGCAAATGTCAGTGGATAAAAATTATAGCAAAATATTTTGGCTTTGTACAAGCTGTGCACTGTATTTAATTTCACTACAGCTTACATAACATGTTGAGATACGAGACTCAATAATTAAAAAAGTAATATTATGCTGTGATATTAAATTGTGTCGCTATAAAAAAAAAGTTAAGACTTCATATTTATATAATAATAAAAAAGGTCCTTTTCTTTCCCCGAAATCTCACAGAAGCAGGTCAAGTTCAGTTATATCTTCTATTCTATCGAAAGTGAAACTAGCTTCCCTAAAGAACTTTCCAAAGGTAACAAAAGAAATAAACCTAGAGAACAACCTTGTTGTTTTTTGTTTTATTTTGTTTTAAATATAGTCATAAATTAATTATGTAATGTCAAAATTAACTTACAGGCAGATTTTTAGTTTTAAGACTAAATGTAATTGCTCTGGTAGCTGCTTCTAATCTAAAAAAGGCATAACTTACTGCAAGCCTATCCTCTCAGAAATCAAATTGCCTAACTTTCAGCTGATTTCTGAAGCAATTAAATTCTGTTTCAATTCAAGGAACAATTTTTCAGTGAACAAAGTACTACTAAAGAGGATAACTGAGCTAATGGGCTCTACTCAGTGAGGCTTGCATTAATATGCCAGGCTAGAGACAGTACTAATGATGGGAAAGTAAACACAATAAAGGCTACAGAATTGTTCAAAGTGAGGTTAATAACCATGGAATGAAAAATCTTTGGGCTCATTTTCTTTTGTTTCAAACAACGTTATTTACATCTCTGCAGAACAGAAGTACAACAGGCGTGTACAAGCTGAGAGACTGAGTAGAGATTTAACAGCAGTTTTCCATAATTGTGTATGATTCCAAGAGATGAATTAAAATACAAATACTGGAATGAAAAATTCTAAAATATTTTTAATGTGTTACTTCTGTACCTTTCTCCTAATTTTGTGTTTTCTCTCAAAACTCAATTATACTTAATTGTTTAAAAAAAAAAAAGGAAATTAGGTGAAAGAGCTGGCTGCAAAATCAAAACTTTCTATAGTAATTACTAACATGGGGTTTACTAAGAAATCAAACACAAAATGAAATATTGTTACTTCTAAAAGGCCTGAAAGTCCACTAAGCTGTGTGAATATGGGAACACATCAGGCACATTCTTAACCTATAGTATACATGATGTGAAAAGATTTAAATTAATGTAATTCATTCGGAATTTGGAAAAGTCTGGAAGTGCATATAGTTACTGAAGTTAGGTCTCAGTTACCTAACCAAAGAACTGACAAAAAAAAAAGCATAATTTATGAGATTACATAGTTTCCTTGTTTAATGCAATATTTATGCATATTAAATACAAATGCCCCTAAGGAGACTTTCTGCTGTGCCTTTTGCAACCGGTCTTACCTATCCTGCATTGGCTTTTTTAGCCATAGGTGCGCTTGTAGCAAGTGTGGCTAGAGCTTTTCCTATGCTTTTGTTCGTGAAGCCTAGCCATGATGATGATAAATACAAATAAAAAATTCACATATATAAGATTAAAAAATGTAATAGAGAAATTGTCTCTTTTTGATGTCTTTCATACTATAGTCTAGAGAACTTTATGCAAAAATTCTGAGTTCATAAAATTTTTGCTGGACTAGTGTTTTTGGTGGCATATTTACCAAAATTATCTCTAAAGCCATGAACACCTGTATTGGGTTGGCTTGGCCGAATTTTAGGGGGGGAATTGCAGGGTGGCTTCTTGCAAGAAGCTCCTAGAAGCTTCCCAAGTTTGATAGAGCCAATGGCAGCCGGCTCCAAAGAGGGACCTGCTGCTGGCCAAGGCTGAGCCTATCAGCAAAGTAATAGGAGAGGAACGCCTCTGTGAAAACATATTTAAGAATGGGGAAAAAGAACTGCGCCACAACAGCCGGCACAGAGATGGAGGAGTGAGAATCTGTGAAGACACCAAGGTCGATGAAGAAGGAGAGAGGGAAGGATGAGCTCCAGGCGCCAGAGCAGAGAGTCCCCCAGTCATGGTGAAGACCCTGCTAAAGCAAGCTGTCCCCCCACAGCCCATGGGTGGGGTGTAGATGTCAAGAGGACCCCACACCGTGTGGGTGGATGTCTGAAGGGGGCTGTAGCCCATGGGAAGCCCGCATCGGAGCAGGTTGCTGCCGGAACGTGTAGCCCGTGGAAGAGTGAATGCCCACGTAGAGTAGGTTGGCTGGTGGGACTTTTGTGAAGCTGTGAGGGTCTCACACTGGAGCAGTTTCCCCTGAAGGACTGCACCTCAGACTCAGGATGGGTGGGTTGCCCCTCATGTGGTGTCTCACGTTGGGTAGTTTGTGATGAATTGTCCTTTGTGGGACGACTCACGCCGGAGAAGAGAGCGTGAAACTTGTCTCCCATGAGAGGGACCCCAAATGACCCTGGGGAAGAGTGAAAAGTCCTCCTCCGGAGTGAAGAAGCAGTGGAACCATCATCGGATGAACCGAATGTAACCCCCATTCCCCGTCCCCCTGCGCCACTTGGGGGGAGGAGGGGAGAAACCGGGATTGATGTTAAGCTCGGGAAGAAGAGAGGGAAGGGGGGAAGGTGTTCTGCTTATAAGATCTGTTTGCTTTTTCTTATTCCTCACTACTCCTCTCAGATTTGTTCTCTTAATAAATGTAATTAATTTCCTCAAAATCGAGTCTTATTTGCCCGGGACAGTAAATGAAAGTGTAGTGTTCTCCCTGTCCTTATCTCAAGCCCTGAGCTCTTTGAAATATTTTTTCCCCCTGTCTAGTGGAGAAGGGGAAGCGAGAGAGTAGCTGTGTGGGTACCTGCCTGCCGGTCAGGGTTAATTCACGACACCATCACAGTTTTAACTTTTCTCATCACTGTTGGCAGCCATGCTGGTAATCTTGCCCTAACTGGCAATCTGAAAACCATATGTAAGTATTCGTAATGCATGTAAAATGGTGTACTTTCTCCACAGCCTGCTTCCCTTTCTTCAATACCAGTAATGTGAAAGGAGCTAGTGACAACAAAAGGGATGCCACCTATTTTATACCAGTTTTCAAGAATTATGAAGAAAAAATTGTTCTCAGAGTGATAAATGAAAGAAACAGATCACTTTATACTTCTTTTGCAGATGAGAGCTCTTAAGTGTAAGAGCAGTAGAGCAATTTCTTCGAGGTCGTCAAGCAGCTAACTTGCAGAACCTGACTAAAGACTTAAACCATTCACTTCACACTTCAGTACACTGACTTCAACGTTTCACAGAAGAATTGCCAACATATGTCAAGATGAATTGCCCCTAAGCTCAAATGTACCACAAGAAGTTCAGAACTCTCATTATTCCCTGATTCTCACTATGGTGCAAGAAAACATTTGAGCCTATAGTTAATCTATAGAGTGTTCAAGCTTGTAGTATAGTATAGTATAGTATAGTATAGTATAGTATAATGCAGTGCAATATTAATGATATTCTTAATTGCTGTGGCTGTCTAACATTTGTATCACACCTTCTTTTCATATTTTGGAATCTTTAATTTCAGATTTAAGATATTTTAAAGATCCTTATATTTAAAGATTACATACATATATGGATATATATATGCGGTGAATACTAAGTTTTAGCAATTTTCTGAAGTTGGTTTCAGACAGGCATACAGACTGAAAGAGTATCCTATCTCTTTTTCTTGACAGAATCCTTTAATGAGATCTTTAACGGAAGTTTAAAAACCATGTTCTTTCTCTACTCCCTTGTGTGTACACTTGTTTTCTACTTATGGTTTAAAGAGAAGACATTACAGTACATTTTGCTGATTAGTGGTCATACAGTTATCTGTAAAACTGTATAATTTCAGTAGTATGAATTCTTGCTGTTGATATTTAGTGAAAGTGTTTTCCTAAGAAATGTTATGTTTTAACAGTCTAATATACAATGTTCAAAAAAAAAATATTTTAAGACATTGAAGTCTATACTGAGAAGGAAGGGAGGAAGGAAGGAAGGAAGGAA
>NW_009713157.1:1408-1906 GCF_000703405.1 Apaloderma vittatum | reverse complement strand
CTGCTGAAGTCCAGAGTAGCAATCCTGCTTGCTATCTGTTTCTACTGCACAAGATCCTGAACTCTACCATCTCATGGTCGCTGCAGCCAAGACTGCCCTCAGCCTTCACTGCTTCAATCAGACCTTCCCCGTTGGTGAGCACAAGGTCCAGCAGCACTCCTCTCCCCTCCCTGGTCGGCTCATTCACCCTTTGCATGAAGAAATTATCCTCGATGCACTGGAGGAACCTCCTGGGCTGAGGATGGCTGGCTGTGTGGACCTTCCAGCAAATATCCGGGGAGTTGAAATCCTCTATGAGAACCAGGGCCTGTGATTGAGAGGCTGCTGTCAAGTGCCTGTAAAAAGCCTCATCACCTTTCTCCTCCTGATCAGGTGGTCTGTAACAGACACCCACCATAGTATCACCCCTGCTAGCCTGCCCCTTCATTCTCACCCACAAACTCTCGACTTGCTCCTCATCTGCCCCTGGATAGATCTCAATACATTCCAGTTGCTCTC
>NW_009713157.1:984-1356 GCF_000703405.1 Apaloderma vittatum | reverse complement strand
CCAGAGCCATCAAGGCCCACATTCCAGTCATTCGAGTTGTCCCACCACGTCTCTGTAATCGCAATGAGATCGTAGCTCTCCAACCGCAACCAGATTTCTAATTCCCCCTGCTTCTTGCATTGGTATACAGACACTTCAGAGATTTAATGGAGAAGTAACTGTTACCGCTGCTTGTGCCATCCATGTTAGAGTGCAGGCATTTAAGCAGGGTCGTTGTTTTGACATCTAACCTTGGGATACTTCCCCCTGGCTCATCTGTACTGAGCCAGGTTTTATCTCCTTCCCCCTTCCAGCCTAGTTTAAAGCCCTATCGATTAATCCCGCCAGCTCACCAGCAAGAACCCTCCTCCCTCTCTGAGACAGCCCCACTCC
>NW_009713157.1:0-505 GCF_000703405.1 Apaloderma vittatum | reverse complement strand
GGCTTAAAGTCCTTTCTAATTCTCTTTGTACTCCTTTGTTTCATCTCATCACTGCCAGCCAGGACAACCAGCACCAGGTAGTAATCAGCAGGACACACCAGACAAGGGGGGTTTTTGGTAATGCCCCTCCAGGGAGGCAACAGACTTTCCCTGTGGGCTGGGTCCGGGCAGCAGATGGGACCCTGGCACCTGCTTCCACTCCTCCCCATCCTTTAGGTCCCCTCCTGATGGCCAGAGGGGAGGGGACTTTCTGCTTCTTGTGGAGTTTGCTGCTTATGATTCAGGAAATGGCTCCACCAATCTATTTCCCTCTCAGACTCCCTGATACTCCTCAGCCTTTCTGCTTCATCTTTCAGCTCAGCCACGAGGCTGAGCAGATCGTTCACCCGGTCAGGTCTGACACAGGTGTCATCTCCGCTCCCCTCCATCGCAAGTGCCAGGCTGCAGCACTCTCTGCAGCCCCACAAACACCCGCATGCTTGTGTGGGGCCTCTCTCTGGGTGCC
>NW_009713156.1:11511-13053 GCF_000703405.1 Apaloderma vittatum | reverse complement strand
CAGCAGTTCGTCCCCTGATCTGTGCTGGTGCCAGACCCTTATAGGGAAAGTGCTCAACATTTCCGTGGCCAGCACTCAGCTCACACCCTTGCAATTGTATCTTTGAATAATTCCAAGAAAAAAAACCAACAAAGCAGTAACCTGGGTAAAAATTTATTTTACATACAGACCATTGCAACTTAACTATTTATCAACAGAAGTTATTTTTTTCTTTATGGGAAGTGACCAGCTGGTCTGAGATTTACCGAAGTCTAAGCCTGAGAGCTGGGATTTTGGGAATCAAATCTTGGGGGAAGGGTCCTTCCAAGCAGCACACAGTGAGGAGCCGCCGGACTTGAGCCGCAGGGCAGCTGCATCACACAGTGCTGGAAGCAGGTTCCCAGAGTCAGTTCGGACATTTCCGAAGCTGAATTTGCTGAGAGATGATGCCTGGAAAGGTATGGATGCATTTCCAATATTTTGTTCAGCTCTCAAACTAGAAATGGAAGCGATGAAACAGCACAATCTCGGTGAAATACAAAACATCGAGCTACAGGGCAGCGGACAAACAGGACAGCAATAATGGCAGGGACCCTCCTAAGCCAAGTGTTCTACATGTAGCGGGTTCCTGGCCGAGGTCAAACTACAGCCCTAGTTCAAATGGACAGAGTACAAAAAATACTTTGACCAATAATTAATTGTACTGAAAACAAACAAGTCTACTAAAAAGCAATTCTTACTCTAGGTGCCAATGAGTCCTTAAAAGCAGGGAGGGGACTGAGGAGCCGCACTCGGGCAGTGCTGCCAGGATCATTCGCGCTGCTCCATTTTTACTTTGGGTGGTCTCAGGAAGGTCCTGTTTTTCTTCTCTTTCTTCCCCTTTGTATTTGCCTGGAAATTTCTCCAGCTGTCCACACGACCATCCCGACTTTCCTGGGAACAACAGAGACAAAATGGAAAGTTAAGAAGTGCAGGAGAGCCAGAGAACAGGCTGCAGGAGATCAACAGCAACTTCCCCCTCAGGCAGCACGAAGCGCCCTGGCAGCCCAGACAGACCCAGCTCTGGGGAGCTACCCGGGAGCTTCTCACACCAGGACAAGCACTACGTTGGCTTCTTGTTTCAGAAGCAACCAGCTTGGGATATGCAGTGCTGATTAGAGTCTACTAAATCCTCCAATGTGCAAAGAAAACGGGAGACCTCATCTCCAATGGATGTTCCTAATCTGTCAGCCCAGAACACACCATTTCCTTACTCCGTCTCACATCCTTGAGACAGCTCAACTTGTGCTGCAGCTCAGAGGCACGGAGAAGAGAGAAGAGAAATGTGCTACTGTCTTCTCTCACACTTCTTGCCCCAAGCTTCATCACAAAGACACAAGGAAAGAGGTTTCTTGTGTGTTCTTTTCCCCGGCCTACCTGCAAAGCAGCAGAAACCCCTGCTCTAAAAAAAATAGCGGCCCACAAAGCCAACCTAGGAAGGTTTCACACAGTGGGACAGGCCAGGCCCAGGGATGAGTCACTTCACACTGTGGGATCCAGACACTCCAGGCCCACCCGAGCCCA
>NW_009713156.1:0-11480 GCF_000703405.1 Apaloderma vittatum | reverse complement strand
GGTCTGGCAGTCCCGGAGCACCACGCCGCCCCCGGCTGCCGCCTCTGCTTCACTCCTCCCCGGCCCCAGGGCGGGATGGAGAAAGGCCAAGCACCAGCAGTGACCTGCACAATGGGGCTGAGCGTGCTCTCGCCAAGTTTGCAGGTGACACAAAAGTGGGAGGAGAGGCTGACAGGCCAGAGGGTCGCGCCCCCGTGCAGAGAGACCTCGCCAGGCTGGAGAAACGAGCTGACGGGAACCTTGTGCAGTTCATCAAGGAGATGTACAAAATCCTCCCCCAGCAAGGAACAGTCCCCGGCACCAGCACGTCCTGGGGCCGCCCGGCTGGAGGGGAGCTCGGTGGAAAAGGGCCGGGGGTCCTGGTGCACACCAGGCTGAGCATGAGCCAGCAACACGCCCTTGCTGCAGAGGTGAGCGGTGTCCTGGGCTGTCCATGGCCAGCAGGTCGAGGGAGGGGATCCTTCCCCTCTGCTCAGCACTGGGGAGGGCACGCAGGGAGCGCTGGGTCCAGGGCTGGGCGCCCCAGTACAAGAGAGCCCAATGGAGGGCCACGGAGAAGGTTAAAGGACCTGGAGCACCTCTCATACGAGAACAGGCTGAGAGAGCTGAGACTGTTCAGCCTGGAGAAGACAAGGCTCGGTGGGGATCTCATCCATGTGTACAAGGATCTGAAGAAGACGGAAAGAAGACTGAGCCAGACTCTTCTGTCCAGTGCCAGCACCAGAAGTCATATGCAAAACCTGAAACACTGGAGGCTCCATCTGAACATCTGGAAATGTTTTTACTGAGGTTGACCGAGCACTGGAACAGGTTTCCCAGAGTCTCCACCATTGAGGATACTCAAAAGCCATCTGGATGTGGTCCTGGGCTCTTGGTGGCCCTGCTTGAGCATGGACCCCAGAAATACCTTCCAACCTCAACCATTCTGTGATCACACTTTTTCTAGGGATAAGGCTGTCTGGCAATTCCTGTTCTAACTTTCTTGTTTCTTACAGCTGGTGGAAGCTATTGCTGAAATTACTAAGAAAGTGAATTTTGAGGGTAGGATGGGAGAAAGTAGATGCTCCAACCTGCTTCTTCTTAAATAGGTCAAGATAAAAGTCAGCTCTGAAAGCAGCCTATGAATAGCTTCTAGAAACAGCAGGCAACCACTGGGATGGCACAGATACTCCTATGAGGATTCAGAAATACTGCAGAACACACAAGGGACAACACCTACAGGTCTTTAGGGTAAAGAGGCAGGATCAGAAGTAGGATGCAGAGCAGGAACGCCCAGGACAGGAACGTCGAGGTACAACGTGAGCACCTTTAAAGGTTGGGATTTTTGTCTTGTGGTTATTTGGTTGTTGGGTTTTTTTTTTGAAACTGAGACAGAACCACAATTGCAGAGTATCAACTTAAACTGAAATATCATTCAAAGCAGCAACACCTGTGCTCCTCTCAGATATATTTTAAAGGCAGTCACTGAATTAGTGCACATAGAGGAGCAGCCAAGAATTCATGTGTTAATTTTGTCTCCAATCACCCTCTCTCAGTGATGGTCACCAGCAGAAATAAGCTTCTCATTCTTGTGTGTTCCAGTGATCCATTTTGGACGCTACCCTAGCTTTGACGCTGTCTTTTCACGGGGGTTAAATGGTCACCAGCAAGGCTGGAGAAGACACCTGGAAGTGCAAAGGTTCCCCTGCCCAGGAGTGGTTGAGGACATGCAGGTACTCAGAACTGCAACATCAACAGTCCCGCAGCTCCCGTTTGGTGCATCATTGCTTGTTTGCAGCACTTGCTCACATTTCCTCAGCTGCTTTGCTTTACTGCACCCCTACAGCAACGACACCCAACTTCTGTGGCCATTCTGGCGTGAGAACACAGAACTGCCAGCAGCAAGTGCAGTGACATACTCCTTCATCCCTCCGGCACTACATGGCAACACCCATCGCACACTCAACACCACAGCATCACACAGCTTGTCCAAAATATCCAGCTTTTCCATGTTACATGCACACGAGCACAAAGGGTTCCCATCTGAGTCTCCAGAAACATAGAAACATAGAATCATAGAATAATTTCAGCTGGAAGAGACCTTGAGATCATCAAGTCCAGCCTTTGTCCCAGCCCTACCAACCTACACCCTAGCTGTCCCCTTTGCATGGAATGCCAGTCCAGCTCGCACACTTCTCTGCCAGACACTCTCTTTTTAAAGTCCTCTTGAACACAGACTGGGATCCGGCTTTGGATTAAACGAACCATCTAGCTCATCTTATCATGAGGTCCTGCACACCCTTACTGACTTCCTGCCCACCACCAGCCACATGTCGCAAGACTGAAACTCCGGTGTGTAACACCTCTGGTTAGAAGATACAGTTTCCATAAGTGTTAACCAGACTGGAACAATCCACACTAAGATGAAGTTTTACTGGTCACCAGTGACTTGTGCTAAGCACCAATTCAAACTTTTGACTATGGACAAGAATGAATTGCTGACAGAGCTGAAAAATACTCCACCTTAATTTAATAGACCTGTTTCTGGAAAGCAATACCAAAGGCCCAATGGGTGGGCGTTTTCCCCCACAAAAGGACGAAACCCAGGTTTGTGTACTTAAATTATCTTATAGCACCTGCAGACAAAAAGTCTCTCTTTTCTCTAGGGCTATTCCTTGCAGCACAGCCAAGAACAGCCGAAGCCCATCCTGCGAGTTAAGCTGCTGATTACCTCAAAGTTCTTCTGCCATTCTCGCTCTCGTTTAGCTTTCTCTTGTGCCTCAATTTCCTCTTCCCTCTGCCGCTTCCTGGAAGGGAAGTAAGTCCAAAGAAGTTGTGTACCCACAAGCACTCACTTTCAAAGAAGCACAGCAAAACTTCCCAAACAGCTTGGAAAGCTCTTGTGATTTCCTGTCCAGTTAAGGAGTCTGTCAGAAGACACAAATACGGGCGCCTAAGGCAGCCCCGCAAATTGAATTGTATTTCAAACCCAGAGGAGCAGCAAGCAGTTTGGCACCACTGAGAGCAGGCACGGACTTCAAGGAGTCAGCTTTTCTTGCTCGGCAAACCAAGCTGGACTCCTTCATAACTCTAGTGATAGGTCTTTAAGACTCTTGAGAGCACATATTTTGAGAAGTTAACACACACTTGAGCATGCAAGGTAAGAATGAATATTTTCCTCCCCTAATTTTCACGTGTAATCAAACATGGTGCCCTGGAACCACCTCAGAGACTGCCTCCTCTGACCCCTGGAGACACTCCGCGCTATAAAGTGCATCCACAGGGAGCACTCGGGCAAAACACCTCAACCAGTTCGGGATCACACGTGTCACAGGGTGTTTCCAGCATTTAATTAAAATTTAAAAATCCATTCTTTGCGTGCTAAGAACATGCAGAGATCTGTCACCATTTCCCCGTTTCAGCTGGCACACATAAGGGTATATGAGCATACCAAATATATCAGCGTCTTAAATCAAACGGAGCAAGTTTCGTGTTTGCAATTCCCAAGCACAGAGCTCTACAACCCAGAGGCTGCCCAGCCAAGCGGGGGGATCTACATCACTGGAACTCAGCTTGGCAGAATCCTTGCTAATGGAATTCAAGGCCCTGCTTTCTGCAGGGGGTTGCACCAGATGATTTCCTGAGGTCTGTTCTAACTTAGGACTTTTCTAAGGCTTCTGATTCCTCATCCTCTCTGAGGAAATATGGGGGAGGTAAGGAGAACCCGAACTGCACGACCAGAGTACTGCTCATACCTTTCATGCATTTCTTTCGCTTCTCTTTCTTTCCTCTTAATTTCCAGTTCAGCAAAGAGCTTCATCGTCTGTTTGTACACAGCTTGTTTGAACTGTAAACCACAAATCCAGTCTTAAAATAACGCCCATTAACACAGATGGTCTGTTTTGCAAAAGAAGGTAAGAAGCACAAAAAGAAAGTGAAGTATATGCCCGCATAACCTCCGTGTTGTGCCTCGACAGTCAGTAGCAGCAGCATACCAAAAGGTAGGAAACACTGCTGATTGAATTCTAGCCCTGACACCAGGAAACAACTACTTACTGCCTCATTTTCAGTTGTATTCTCAAAGCTGTGCCTAGACAGAGCTGTTTCAAGCTCTTATTTTTCTGTTAAGTCTTGCAATGTTACATCTGACAAAATAAGGGAAAATTGTTACTCTGTAGGTAGTCATTTCCCAGCACATCATCTTGATGTGTTGTAAAAGTCTAGCCTTGGCTTGCCAGCAGGAAATATCACTACATTTAAACCAAATTTCATTATTAAAAAACAGCAAACGACTTCTGAAAATCAATGAAAAATGAGATGGTTATGGGGTTGGTTACTGTAGTGGTATCAAGAGGAAAAAAACACCTTGTAGGCAAGGAAAAAAGTGATGACGGTAAGACTAATGATGTCAGTGTTTCACAATAACCTATCATTCAGTTAAAGCCTCTAATATCACCTGACTTTTTTAGACTAGAAACCAGGAACGAACAACTAAGGTATGTCATGCCTTTTTTATTAAAAACGATTTGTTGTAGAACAGCACATCTACCCTCAAGGGCTCTACAAAAGAAACAGCTCTTAGCGCAAGATGTCACTAAAAGCCCATTTTAAAGATGCTGCAGTGGGTTCTATACGCGTCTCTGCCAGCAGCAAGATCGCCACAGTTCCAGCACTGAGAATACAAGAAATTCAATTCAAAAAAGACTGCACGACGTGCAAGCAATGAAGACTTGCTCCAAGAAAACAACTGGGTATTTTGATCTATGTTATCTCGTGATGTATTTACTCTTTACACTTAAGAGAATTTGTTCTTCTGTAAGTGCAAGGATTTACAACACTCTAACAAGTCTAATAAATACTTCTGTACTGGTTTTGACGCTCAATTCCTCAAAACACATTTTGTACTCCCTAGTTTCTCTGCAAGTATAGGACTTACAACTTCAGGATCATCCTCTTCTACAGTGGGAGGCTTTCCATCCTTCTTCAACTGTTTCTTTTTTTCTTTCACCTGAAGATTAAGAACAAAAACAGGAGCCTAAAAAGGTCTGTAGGGCTCACATAATTGTATCCAAGTAGTTCTGCATTCCTCCTCCACTGTGTGGGAAAACTGTGGATGACAGTAAGCTCTTGATTTGAATCAACGTTTTATTTTAGACCAAACCTCCCGGTCCCAGGTCCAGATAAATACATACGAGATCACTATCACACAAACCGCAGCAATTAAAAATACTATGTTAGATAGTCTTCAATCAATACAGTATGTATGTTGGTGGGTTTTTGTTTGTTTGCTTTAAAGATATATTCATACCCAATAAACACCATCCAAACAGGCAGGAAGTTTATTTTCCTTCGTAATACTCAAAAGACTTAACAACAAGAAGCAGAACATACAGTGCTCCTTGATTTAGAATATCTGAGTTCTCCCATATCACATTTTCTCCGGCTCATGGTGTTTTAGTCCACACACATCACTCAACTAACTTCTTGGCCAAGCTCCTTATCTTAGAGGTCATTTTTCCCAGACTTCCCAGTCTCCTGCTGTCATCACCTATTTTCCTCCACCTACACACATTTGAACTGCATCATTCATTCACAGACTTGGGGGAAAAAAAAAAAAAATTAGGTCAGATCATGAGGTCTGACCTAATTATTTCAAGTACTGAATTTCACTGAATTATCCTGCACTGAGCTCAAGAGCAGTCCTGGACAAAGCCCGTTTGTTCAGGCCGTGAAGGGCTGAGTCCACCTGCACGGCTTCGCTTGGAGATTTGCTTAGTTCACCTTTTAATCGTCTAAAGATGCAGCAGGGGCACGCAAAAGCAAATTACAAACAACCAATGACCACCCACCTCCACCCCTGGATGTTCCTATGGAATACTTACAGTGTGTTCCACGTATTCTTTTCCTGCCTGTATCACATCCAAGGCCCTCTTCTTTTGCTCCTGATCTAGCAGCAACTTGTACGCTTTATCTACAGCTAACGGAAAGCACCAACATCAATAGCATCAGCAGTCACATTCCCGAGGCATCACAAGATTGCCACTTGCTGACCAAGCCAATCTGGCTTCCTAGAATCTGGGTTGCTTTTATTCAGCTGGTGTAAGTAAGCGATAGCACGATTAATATCGACGTTAAGTCAAATGAGATTTGGGGAACAGTAATGGCAGAAACTGTCAGATACGTTTTGAAGTTAGCAGGGTGAAAGTATCAGGCCCACCAAGTGATTTAGTTATGGGGCACGAGGGAAGTTTAAGGTGAGTAACACCTCATGGTGACACAAAGCACACACCTAAACCCACCATGTTAGTTCTGTGTCGTGGTCTTTGAATAAAATCTAAAGCACAGATTAAACAGTTTTTCTTGGAACAACCCTGAAACCCCACAGAAGTTTGTCCCTGTCGCAAACTGACAATGTAATTACCGCCACCTAGTGAAGTCTTCTGCTGAAACACCACCCCATGCTTCCACTTCTCCCGCATCTAAAGCACCTCTACAGTAATTCTTCTGTCCCTCAGCGGGGCCTCCACCCCTAATAAACATTTAAACCAGCTGCAGAAAAACAGCAGTCCAACTGCTATCATAGGCCAGCCCAGAGAAAGGGTGAGAGCATTACCTTCAAATGCCTTCTGGGCTCGGTCTGCATCATCTTGGTTTTTGTCTGGATGCACCAATATTGACAACTGTAAGAGAAAGGATCTTGGTATCAACATCATTGTAAACGACAAAGAATATTTCAGAAATTTTTGTGAGAGAAGGGAAAGTCTCAGAGAGAAGTTAGAGAGGATCACACTCCTCTGCACCCAGACAAATCAGCTGACAACACGTAGCAGTAGACATCAGTCAAAGCTTATAAATCAAATACAATCCTGTAAGAAACAGGCTGTCTCAGAAAAGCTGCAGCTTGAGACATGCAGAAAATTTAAACACCCTTCAGCTGCAGTGCCTGGGACTGAGAAAACCCCTTGGTCACCTGAATTCTGTCTTCGTTTCTTCTTAAAACCAGAACCTACAAAGATCATCCTCAACCAAAGTTAACCTTGCAGTCAACTACACCTCCCACGAAGTTCTCCAATATCTCTGAGGCTGTCCAAATATCCAAACTATTTAAAGAGGGGGTAAGCTTTTGTCACAGGTTAGGGCTGGGCCGGCCACTAAACATGGACAGAAGGTCTCTAACTCCTTCTCCCCACCAAAATGGGAAGGAAAAGAGAATGAGGCAGAGAGATTTACAGGTTAGAAAAGAAAAACTAAAACAGCTTTAATGAACTAATAATAGAAATTACTAGAAAAGAAAAACTAAAACAGCTTTAACGAACTAATAATAGAAATTATAGTGAAATGATAAAAATCACAGAATTATTGAGGCTGGAAAAGACCTCTGAGATCCTCAAGTCCAGCCTATGAATAATAAATAAAGAACTATGTACAACTGTATATAAGCCCGATACCAAACCCGACCTCCCCCTTCTCAACTGCAATCCCCACTGGTGCTGCAGAGCCAGCGGCACTGGGGCAGCCCCAGGCTCAGCGGCAGCAGGAGCTGGATACAGGAACTCAGGGTCCAGATCAAAAGCAGGAGATCGGGCAGAGTCCTCCCTGGACACCGGCCATTGCAGAAAAGGGCTGAAACTCTCGTGATCACTCAATTTATACTAAACATGACATCTATGGAAAGGAATACTTTTGTTCGTCACCTGTCCTGTCTATTAAACCCCGGAGGTGCAGCCTTTTACTTCCTCGTGACCCCTCTCACTACCCGGCCCCGCAGCGTGGCACACAGGAGCCAGCAGAGGCCTTGGGCACTAGCCAGATCCTTTCTGCATCCCCGTGCCAGGCAGTGACTGTAACATCAGGGGTTATCACTGCTGGTAGCAGGCACTGTCAGCAAAAACATGCTGCTAAGTTCAGAAAGTGCAGCCTCTAAGAAGAGACTGAGCTGGAAAGTAAAAATCACTCAACAGAATTGTTTTTGTTTAGCTCAAATCAAGACAGCTTTTCCTTAGGCTCCTTTACTGAAAATTAAGAAACCTCCTTCCTGTGCTCTCTCTCCAGCAGAGACACGACACTGATCACCATCATCTCTAGGGCAACATTAAACAGGCTGCAACGCACATGTCCTCCACTGCTTCTTCCAAAGAAAGGCCTTTCAAACTTTCCCCATATGGCATATTTTCTCAGACTTCTTATTTTTCGCGTTGCTGTATGGACTCTCTAGTTTATCTGCATCTTTCCTCCTGTAATACTCAAAAAGAGGAGAAGTGCAGCAACCAAAACCACATCAGTTTTGCAAAGAACACAAAACAGTTACTCCCTGAACTTTACAGGCACTTTCCAGCTCCCAGGAAAAACTGCTGAACAGCGGCACACTGCCGATTTACTGCGATTTGCTACAGCCAGCGTCTTTTTCCTTCTGTTGGCTGTTCCAGCCTGTATTCAGATGTTTGATTTCCTCAATACACAATTCTTTTTTCGTTGCGTCACACTGTCTTCAAAACACTCCCCTGTGGGATTTAATCAACCTAAAGCTAAGACAGCCCCAGTTTACTGATCCGCAGAACTGAGGAGTCAGCAACAGACTAAAAGATTATCCTCCCACTTCCCACGTACAGAAGCAGCCCATACATATCCCACCACCAGGCTTGGCAGGCACAGTCCTCTGTCAGTCAGCACAGCTCCTGATGTTCACAGCACTAACTCAGGGGGAAGGCTACAGCCTTCCCAACATCATGCTTCTTTGCTGCATTCACGGGTGAAACTCAAATTTCTCCTGCAGATCTGTCAGCAGAGCAAGCCTGAGAGAATTTTTCCTGCACTGCATAGAGCAATGTAAATGGGGCAGTCAGCAGGGTAACCCAGGCAGAAAAAAATGACCACTTAAATTCTTAAAGAAACCTCACAGAAAATACACTTCTGGATCCAAAGCCATCTATTTGAGAAAAATACCTTTTCTAGGTTCATAATTTCTGACAAATTTTGACCTTCTCTTTGAACTGAAGTTCAATAAGCTGATTGATTATACACGGGCACATGAGTTTGCAACAGCCCCATCACACAGCTCACAGAGCAGCAAACCCTGCACGGACCAGGGACACCTCCGCAGCTCTCCTCACGTAGCTACTAAGATTGCTCTTTGTGTGCATTTCTTCCCAAAACAGCTACTCCTGTACTCAGATACAGCTTTACAGCCATTGCTCTTGTTCCCAGGCACAGCTGCACAATCTCTACAGAGCTTGTAGTTTCCTCCCAGAGGCTTCAAGAGCAAAAGCCAAATACCTGCCGGAATCTTTTCTTTATCTCTTCATCTGTGGCTTCAGGATCCATCTGCAGCACCTAAAAGAGACCATGAGAAAAGAACAAGTTCAACGATATTCCCTGTGTTTCAGGTTCCTGGCAGCAAGCTCTGAACACCTGGTTCAGTGGCACAGAGATGCCACGTCAGAAAGCCCTCCCCACCATGGAGCTGCTTCAGGACATGTATTTTCACTCAGTAAATCAGAAACATTTTAATAGATACTGCGTTTGGGCCATTCTATGCTTAACAACGCTAGATTCCTCCAACTATGCCAGTGTCCTTTCCACACTGCAGTCTCATGTAGGCAGCTGCCATCCCTGAATAGCCACAATTGGTCTAAACCTTCAACCAGTCCCGCAGCAACGTGTAATCTGGCAGAAAGAGAAGCACAAAGTGGCTTTGGGCCACTGTCAGGTCATTTATAACTGAGAACCTAGGGCAGGAGACACCACTTTGTAAGAATTTATTCATTTTACCATTTTGAAAAGAGACAGGACAGATTTACTGTTTGGTTTCCATGAGTGAGCCCACTTGTCTACTGATCTTTAGGAACATGGCAGAGTTTAGGAGCTCTTTTGCGAATTAATTTACTGAACAGAAGTCCTGAACAACAAATGGGCCTACTCAATGCAGACACATAAGAATCTGTAAATAAATCATGCTCTCTCACAGGAAGGCTACATGAACTTTTAAGTGGCTTTCTTAATTTACTCTTCAAACCAAGTACTAAACACTACATAAAACCAAGCATTGCCAAGGTGAATATGCCAACAGATCTGGCTGACCAGCCCTAAATTGGGACTACTAAAAGCACCTGAGGCTTTAAAAAAGGCAAATGAAGATGATATCAGGAAGGAATACACATGGGGAAAGTCAGTTCAAGACGAACCCCAGATTGTTTTATTTACTGTCTTCCTCAGGTATTTATACTTCTTAGGAATTTAACTGGAATCGACCTAATTTCCAGTGACTCCAATTCCAGGGACTCCTCCAAGATCGCTCAAGAGTGAGCACTCGG
Organism: Apaloderma vittatum; assembly: GCF_000703405.1. Classification (NCBI taxonomy): domain Eukaryota; kingdom Metazoa; phylum Chordata; class Aves; order Trogoniformes; family Trogonidae; genus Apaloderma; species Apaloderma vittatum. The sequence continues at coordinate 1,191 of NW_009713156.1, read as the reverse complement.
AGTCCTTTTCTCATTCTACGCTCTCCGCAAGTTCAGTTCGATGAACATCCAAAACAAAAGACACAAGCAGAAACACTGAGTCAAGAGTCTTCAGAGCACGACCTGCCAAGCGTCCCACCCGTAGCTGTGACGCTCTCATTCCCACAGTGCCTAGCACTAACCTGCCAGATCTTCCAGTGCTGCTGCACGAGGGAAACGTCTAACAAGAATAGAGTTTGCACCTGCTATAAAGTAGTGAAAGAGCACCAAGAGAAAAAGAGAGTGAGCACATATACACCATTGTTTTGTGTTCCGCACCGTAATCTACATCTAGGGATTTTTTTTCTCTGTATTCACTCTTTTTAATGAAATGAATACTCAGTAAATCTGCAAGTTGGTATACCAAGTCAGAAGGGAGGATGGAACGTTCAAACTAACCTCAAAAGGGTTCAAGTTGAAATAGGAAGATCCAGGTCGGGTCAGCCTGTCAATTTGGTTTTTTGATGTTAAAACAGAGTCTCGTTTTTCAATCTGCTTTACCTAAAGAACAAGAGAGACCCAGATTAACTGACCATCACCATGTGCTTACCTGTGTTCCTGTGTGGTTACTACACTGGTCACCACCATCCTGTGCCACGTTTCTAAATGCCTCTTGCTCATCCCAGGCCTGCAGTTATTTTACTCAAGCACCAGCACTGCACACTTTTCAGCCTCTTCTACAGCATGATAGTATTTTTAACATTATGTTTTAACTATAAAAAAATAGAAAGCCCTTCTGCCTGCTTTCTATGGCTTGCTCAACAACTGTGGTTTTTCTCCTCACTTTGCTCCTACACCAGCAGCATCATCGTGATTCCTCGGAAACCCGCAGCGCTCTTGCTTTTAACCCACTGTTGGCACCCGAGCCCATTAGGAACATCAAGTGATACCAGAACGAGCACACAAACCTGCTTCATTCTGACTGCAGGTTATTTAGTTCAGTCTGCTTTTTGTTTTCACACTACTAAGCCAAACCAAAGCACGTGTTTACACTTAACGTTCACCTTTATTTAAAGAAATAAACGTCCAGCACACCGGCACTACCTTTCTGCAGGCAGGCTGAGGTAAACACGTCTCCGCTGTGCCCAACGCCAGGGGCCCAGCGCAGGCGGAGGGAAAGGGGCCCCCGCGCCCCCCGGGCTGACAGTTTGCCCGCCCAAGGGCCGCGCAGCC
>NW_009713155.1:9901-11455 GCF_000703405.1 Apaloderma vittatum | reverse complement strand
GCCTGCGGGGAGCTGGGAAGGGGGGGAAGCAACCTGCTGGTGTGGGACACCTCAATTAGGGGGGCACAACCCCCTCCTCTGATTATAGACAAATTATTTCTGCTGGGAGTGAAAGCAAAAGGGGAGGGGGGAGAAAAGGAGGGAAGGTGTCCCTGGAGCAGTGTAAGCTCCACATGGCACTTCTGTGGGGACACACACCCTGCTCTCCCCTCCAGGCTCTTGCTGCCATTTTATGTTATCCTTTCAGCCCCTTGATTTTAAATTTGGGGGTTCAGGTACCTGCTGGGGGTAGCCTGCAGCCCAGGGTGCCCCCCAGGGAGGCCGAGCCATGGGGCAGCCCCAGGGGCTCAGGGAGGAGGCGGCAGAGGCACCAGCTTGTGGAGTTTACCCCTCTACTGCTTTTCCAAGGTCTGCAAAGTGCTTTGCAACCCTGGAGACTCTTTTTCTAGCTAAATAAAGAAAAAGAAACAAAGGTGACAGCACAAGGGGTTAAGTGCTGCCCCGGCGCACCAGAAATAGAAGAGGCTGCTGCTGGTTGCAATTCACACCTCAAAGTCATCTGAAAGTCAGGCCTGGCTGCTTTGGGAAGCACCAAGAGCCCAAGCCTGACTGAAGGCCACACGTGGTTCAGATTTCCCGGGGACTATCACGACAGAAACAACCGTAGAGAGCAACCAGCTCAGCCCCTTGTTGGCGAGAGCGCCGTGCTCGCCCCCATCTCCTTCTTCCCCAGCCCCACGTCGGGTCCATCCAACGGCTGCAGGGCTGGAAAGAGCAGCAGCTTGACTCTTTGCAGGGGGGCAGCACCAGCACGAGCCCCCCCAAAACACCATCCCACTAACTCTTCTGCTTCTCCTATGGCAGGAGCAGACCATCGGGTTCCTCGTGATGTGCACGTGCTTCCTAGCACCCACGGCCTGGATCCTGGCGCACGTGGAGCACTACAAGAGCCGGGCGGATTAAGGAACAATCCACGCCCTGTCCGGAGCAGAAGTTTAAGTGAAGTCAGGACCCCAGAACACCCCTTCATCTGGAAGAAACTCCCCGACTTCGTTCATTAAAGTTCACAGTAGTGCTCAGCACGATGGTGTGTTGGTTTTGCTTCCACCGTGAGCTTGTTCGCAGGGGAAGGGATCTGCTGGACGCATCCCACCCCAAAGCTGTGATCCCTCCGTGAGCCTGCAGCAGGCTCCAGCCCACAGGAGCTTTTACCTTGTACCATTGCAGCAAAGGACAGGGCAGATACCAAGGAACCGCTGACAGCGCTAGCAAGGGAGCAAAATCAAGTTAAATTCCTAGCAAGAAAATACTCAAAGGCTGCGAGTGAAATTAAAGTGATTGACAGCCCAGGTACTGCACATCCAGCTTTTCTTCCTGCATGAAGAACCTCTCCACCCTCAAACACACACCAAATTTCCTAAATTATTTGTGTCAGGGAAGCAGTCAGCCAGCACTTGCTTTGGGTAGCAAATAATCCTTCCAGGTACTTTGGAAAAGCCTCTGAAACAGCTGCCGTTAACTCACCCAGGCTGCCAAACTTCGTGCTCCCTTGCG
>NW_009713155.1:0-9847 GCF_000703405.1 Apaloderma vittatum | reverse complement strand
CTTCGAGGGCTGTCAAACCGCTCTCGGGAGAGGACGTTAGAACTGCTCCGGCAGTGACGCTCCAGGGCTTTCCGATGCTCATCTGAAGCGACAGCACGTGGGCTTTGCCGCACGGTTGGCGTTCCGCTGGCTCCTAACGCGCAGTGACACGACGCGACTAAGGAGACCGTAGTTCTTAAAGCCTTCTCCCCGTCCCTAGCTGTGAAATCAAGGAAACGTTTTCCTGATCAGAACACTTGTCTCCTCCGTACGCTCTTCTGAAGTCGGTGAAAACGACATCAGGAACGAGCTGTGGAAGACAAGACGAACTAGGGAAAGTCAAACCGCACGGCGCAGGAGAGAACAGCGCGGTGCGCGCAGGCTCCAGCCGCTGAGCAGAGCGACAGAGCCCCGGGGCTGGCAGGGGAGAGGCAGCAGCAACTCCACGCCAGGAAGAAATTCAGGCCAGGACTGATCAGAGGGGCAGAGGGTGACCAGGTGTGGGGGCTGAAAATTTGGGGGGTTTTGTTGCTTTTCAAAGGCTTAAGTCTTCCTTGGCCAGGACACCTTTACACGTGCACAGCTGTGCTTCCTGCTTTCATCGCTGGCACCAAACCCCAGGCCAAGACAGCAAACTAGGAAAAGCACACCAGGGGTAAAACCTCCCGTAGCAGTTAGTGTGGCACCAGAGAATCAAAGTGGCAACGAGAGCTCCGGAATCACAGCAGTGATCAAACCAGCACCACAAAGCAAGGGCCAACCAGGGACACGCTGGCAGTAGCGTTTAAAAACCCGCTTACAGCCACAGGAATTCAGCCAGATGCACGACAACGTGAAGTTACTGTCACAGAGTCGCTGTTTGCTGTTGCTGCCTCCTGCTCAGGAACATCAGGCATCCAAAAGGGGCACTCGGCAGCGCAGACCTGCGTTTATCCCATTCTTGATGTGCTCGGTTACCTTCCATCTCCATAAAGACAACGCCGCTGCAGCAGTGTAGCAGAACAACTGTGTTACAGCAAGCTTCTAAAGCAGCTATTTTTAAGAGGCAAAAGCAGAACAGAAACGTCACAGGCCCTGTTTAGGCTCCTACTTGAGAGAAGGCATCAGGGCTGCAGCTTCCCACAAAAAAAAAAAAGGAACTTGGCAATAACTTACATACTGAGGCGCTGTCAATCGCACCCTCTGGTGAGTCACAGGCTGATTAAAACCGTATTGTTCTTGGAAAGAGGGGTTTGGGGGCAGAAAACTTAAAACAGGAAGCGAGTTTCTAAACAGAGCAGCGGCTCAACTACAAGGTACAAGGACAACGCACATGGAACTACAGAAAAGGGAAGGCAGAGAAGTTTATTTCAGCAATACTGCTGCGCCTCACTTCAGCACAAAGTGTTCGTAGAGACAACCACCCCCAAAAGTATATAAAAACACATCCACTAAACGGTAATCCTGGAAAAAACCCTTTGATGGAGTAAACACTCCCTCTACTGCAGATGAGGAGGAGGGGTTGTGGAGGAAGAGGGCGAAAGGTGAAAGATGATGTCGGGAATGCTTTCCTTTGGGCTGCGGCAGGGGATCACTGGGGGAGGCCGTGCCCCCCAGGGCCAGCAATGCCCCGCGGCGATGGTTGGCACCTCCCAAGCACGTTTCCATCAAGAAGCTTTTGCCGCCCCTTCGCCCGGCAAACAGCCCCCGCTCCGATGGCACGCGCCCCCGCTCCGTGACAGCATGACCGAGACATCGAGCGCCGCGGGACTTCCGCCCCACCTGTGTGGGAGCAGGATGGGAGCTCCCACGGGCAGGGCCGCTCATGCGAGCGCGTAGGGAAATCTTGACTCCAAGCACCAAAGGGTTACACAGCGAAAGGCCACTTACTCCTCCAAACAAGCATCAGAAAGCTGCTCCCCCCTCTGCCCACCCACCCCTGTCAACAGAATTCAGTACAGAGTCAGTGCCCGAGGCCGGTGGCCGCAGCAATCGCTCTCCCGGGGGCAGCGCGAGGTCCTTATGTCAGGATGTCGTGGGCTTGGTGCTCCACCAACATCTCCATGCTCCTCACGTCTGTGCACCAGAACTCCAGGCGGTCCTTCATCCCTTTGATCTGCAAGGCAAGCCCACGAGAACGTTAAGGCCACGGCTCCCAGGAACACCAACGCTCACCTTGCCCGGAGAAACACGCAAGATCCCAAATGACTTCTCAAACCCCACATATCTGGAGAAGATGAGACCTTCGACCATACAACATTCAAAGTTAAACTGAAACGCACAAAAGGGATTGTTTGCAGCCAGTACTCCAGGTACTAGGGTGTTTTTTTTAAGGTAAAGGCACCCTACACAGTCACCTAAAACGTCAAGAGGATGAACTAGAGCAGCTCAGTGCCCCTGTCTTTATCACCCCGACCTTCCCTCTTCCCTAGACAAGCGTGCCGCCCGCAACCCACAACCTCCCAACGTTTTCTGTCACACGTTGTGGCTGGAAGCAGCCACACTGATGTCTGCGCTCTTCTGCAAAGCAGCATTTCTCGTTTACGGTGGTTTGCGTGCTTGCCGAAGAGAAGTGCCACTAACACCCCAATTCCACCTCCTGCTGGGTTTCTAATTACTCACAGCAAAACACACAGGGCACGGCAAGAGCTAAAGGCAACAACGTGAAAAGGAGTAAGGAAGAGAAGATACACCTCCTTGTTCCCTGAGCATCTGCAACAAGCACCAAGGAGATGAATTCTCGGAGAGTGATCCTTTGCAGCTCTGGTTTCACTTCTCAGGTGACCCCACACACCAAAACAAGTTAGTGCTGCCTTCACCTTCCAGCCGGTCCTTACCTGTTGTAAATCCAGCACACGTGGTTGTACCCACGTCATGTGCACCCTCTTATCAACTTCATCAATGCTGCCTTTCACCAAGCCGACCGAGAGCGCCTTCATCACCAGCAATTCCACCTAAAAATAAAAAAAAATCATTCAAGGAAACTCAGTTCCCACCAGCAATGCAAATAAAACCTTTAAATGGCAGCAGCTTGTGCAAGACCATTTCCCACACACAATGAAACCAACGGCAGCTGCAGCCTCTCTCGCACATCCCCTTTTAGGTTTCAATCCTGCCTTGAGTCTCGACATCTAAACATACAGGAGAGGCTTCTTCTCTCTAAGAGCAGGTTTCCTTTCTTTTCTCTGAAATCTCAGGAAGGACAAGGTCATTGGAAAAAGTCAGCGTGGATTTACCACAGGTGAGATGTGCGTGACCAATCCGATCGTCTTAACTAAATCGCTCGCTCAGTGGTCGGGGAGCAGCCCTCTACCTTTCCTCTAGTCAAGCACTCAACAAGATCTTCTAACCACATCCTTGTGGACAAGCTACAGCACAGAGATGAGTGGGAAATCTGCTAAACTGCTGAGCCCCAGCAGTGGTCAGCGGCCTGGAGCTGAGCAGGCAGCTGCTCACAGACCCATCAGGGTCAACAGGCAGGATTCTGCCTGGATAACAGAAGATTCTTCACTGGGAGAAAAAAGAAACAGCTGCTCACCGCAGCAGCTGGGAACAGATGACCCACGGAGCTCCCTCCCAACTTAAAACTCAGGCTAAGCATCTTCAAAAACCTATTTACCAAGGAACAGGAGCACCAAGCAGCTAATTCCTTGTTAAAGTCCTGCAGATGCCCAAGACCAGGGCAGAACATTCCCATCTAGAGCTCGCCTACAGCCGTAGGTCTATCCAGACATTTTTAGAGCTTTGGAACTCGCACATTAAAGCGTTTGTCTGAACTCACCTCGTTCACGGTGACTTTGGCACTCTTGGCAATCTCCTCAAAAGTGAGCTGTCTGTGATTGGCTGGTCGGGGGAAAGTCATCTGGATTCAAGCAAACAAACCAAATAAATCCCACACAGCTTTAGTCTTTCCAACTGCACGCACAGCTTCCCTGTTACTGCCCTGCTGAGCTCTCAGCCTGCAGGAGCAGCTGCATTTCTCACATTTAATCAAAATGCTTCAAAAGAAAAGAGCATCTACACGGGCAGAAAGGAGTCGTACCACTCCCTCCTCCACATGCGCCTTGCTGCTCCACACAGCGGATTTCCCAGGGCAACAAATAAAGCAGATGAACCTGTGCTGAAACGTGTCAGTGGGTATTAAATCCCAGACAAAACACAGTACCTAGAGGTCGTAAAATTTGTTCGCAGCAAGACAAACCAGAAGAGGATATACCTAAACTTACACACATACTGGTATGTGGGTATGTGGAGCGTCATGTATGCTCACAGACAACTCAATATTTAAGTTTTCGCAAAGGATCCAGGGCCACGGAGGTTTATACACCAGCAGGATTTGGTAACAACAGAACCAAAGCCTCCGAGTGACAGGAAAGAAACTGTTCAGGGCTACCTATCAGGGAAAGGATTTTCAGCATTTAGGAAAGTAAGATTTTAACTGTGTTTTAGAAATCTTTGATGTACTAGAACACACTTCCAGAGTCATCATCTCAGATGCCAGCCTCAAGATACAAAGCTCGCTCTTTTCTTCCCCAGCTCCACAGCCCGGCTGAAGGAGCTGCAGAACAAGCAGAACCGCACAAAGGCTTCTCCCCAGCAGGACCTGCCTTCCAGCACCACCCAGAGGCAGCGCCTGCGCCAGCTGCTCACACCCTGACCTGCCGTACGCGGAGGGAACGCAGCACCCAGCACAGACGAGAACGTTTCCCAGTGCCATCCCCACCTCGGGGCAACTGGAGCAGCCCCTTCCCCCCGCGAAACCTGCCACCGCTCTGGGCTCACCTCCATAAGACACAGCAGTTGAATCTTTTGCAGCAGAAGCGCTTCATTTGCGGCCAGATCCGGCTGTAAAGAGGATTAAATTGAAGAAATAGGTTCATTATTACTTGTTTTCCCCGCTGTGGGGGAGGACAGGAGTAAGCCACCTGGGGACCCATCACTCTCATTTACAAGGGAGAGGTTGTTACAACCCACCCGCTGCTCGGTCCCAGTCCCATAAAACAAATCGCTAAGAGCTGCACAATTAAACGCAGCACGACATGAGGCAGGCAACCTTCCATCAAAGGCCACAGCCTCGCACAAGGGGACACACGAGGTGACCCACAAGCTACTGCTGTCGATAACTTCTGCCCTGGCCAGGGGAGTTCATTCCCAACACCATTTTTTTTTTTTTCTTTGAAGCGTCAGAGGCAGTTTAATACCGGGAGTGAATTGCATTATGGAAATTAAATCAGAGATTATCCTCCTGTGCAGGACTGCACGGCGGTTTTGTTTGCTTTGCCCTTGGATCACATGGGATTCCTCTTTAGTTTCAATCAAACAGACACAGCAGGAAGCCAAAAGAAAACGAACCACACGAAATCAGATGAAGGAAACACTCCTATACTGTGATCAAAACTAAATCAGTGCAACAGAGTTGGGAATTCTCGAGGTAAAGGTCCACAGAATCCAAGTGTTCTCTGTAAATATGAGCCCAGGCCTTAAACCCCAGAGCAGCTCGCTGACCTGCTGACCCCACGCCGACTTCAAAGCCTGAAACGTCTCCACGTTCCCGCTGTTGAAGGCATAAAGTGTGTCGATCAGCCACTGCCGATCCGTGTTCCTCAGGGACTCCAGCACGGGGTGCATGAGCTGCAGAAACCAGGCAGGACAGCGTTAACAGGGTAACACCAACTCCTGATACTCCACAGCTGAAGCAACACAAGACTTACCAGCTCCCCAAAGTTATAAACACCTTCTCCCAAGAGCCCTGCCAGTCCCAGGGTGAAGGCTCTCTCCTGCTGCTCCGACACTGAAAAAAGCAAAGAAAAAGCCCTGAATAAAACCAGTTTGGATGAAGTGGAAGTCCAAGCGCCATCAACCCTGTCCTTCCCCTCCTCCCTGTGCCTCTATTAAGTCATCCCCAGCCCACTTCTCACCCAGCCTGACACTGAGCAGCCCTCAGTAACTGCAGCGGTAACACAGAAAGGCCACGTTTTGAAACCTCAGTGAAGATTTTGGAGAAGCAGAACAAAACTGTCACTTCTGGTGGCAGCACTTCCTCCCTCCCATCACCCCAGCGCAGCTCTGGGGCAGGATCCTCCTCAGCCACTGCTCTTGGGAGTTCTTCCCCTTTCGAGCCAGGTTCTGGCCCAACTACAGCAGATTCAAAACAACGCTGAGAAAAGCTGTTCTCTGCCAGCACATTTATTTAGACTGAAGTGATAAATCAGAGAACGAAAACTGGAAGCTCTGTGCTTTGCAGAGGAGGAGTTACCCGGCAGATCTTTAACATCAATGCACCCCAGAAACCGCAGAGCATCCTTGTAGTACGAGGCGTGGTTCCCAATCGTCTGGTAGTACTTGCTGGAGAGGTCGTAGAAGCGGCTGTGAACTGAAGTTACCCCAGGGAGGTTGTTCAGCATCTCCTCGACCTCCTCAATGGTCTCCTGGAGGGAGGAAAAGCCCTTTTGTGACAGGTCACTGCTCCAAGGGCTGCAGCACTCTTAGGTGCTCCAGAAGTAACTCTCGCTTGGCAGCAAAGCAGGCGAGACCGCAGCCAAAGCCACTGTCTCAGCATCAAAAAGAAAGCAATGGCATTCTCCCTTTTCTTAGTAGTTAGGTGCAAAAAACCATCCAAAATCCCCCAAACCAACCCTGCAGTCATACCTACAGACACAAACACCCTTTATACGTGCTCTACACCCACCAAACCCATCACGCCTTGTACTTGCTCTAAGAGAAATAAAGCTGCACTGCACAGAAAAAAACTCAGCTTTAAAAGACGGTTCTAAAAAAACCCAAAATAACAAGAGATGAAAAAATCCCCCCCACCAGGAAACACTAGACTGACTCCGTCATCACCAGCAGCTCGCACACTGGAATTCATGAGACCCTCTCAGCTGCGAGCTGGAAGGCACGAAGCTGTTCCTTCGTCCTCTCTGAGGTGGCCAGCTGCAGGACACTGCCATGCAACAGCCCCTCAGAGGGTTTGAGCTACAACCTAGTCCTACCTAGTGATTTTTATCTAAAAGGCTGCACTTTCTGAAGTCAGCAGCATGTTTCTGCAGACAGTGTGTGCTACTGGCAGTGATAACACCTGATGTTACAGTTACTGCCTGGGACTGGGATGCAGACAGGCTCTTGCTGGTCCTTATTCCTATAGTGACCAAGGCCCCTGCTGGCTCCTGTGTGCCACGCTGGGGGTGCCGGGTAGTGAGAGGAGGCACAAGGAAGTAAAAGGTGGCACCTCCAGGGGGTAACAGACAGGACAGTGACCAACAAGAGTATTCCATCCCATATGTATCATATTTAGTATAAATTGAGTGATCACGAGAGTTTTGTCCCTTTTTCCCTTTTCTTCTTTGCCCTTCTCTGCACCGGCCGGTGTCCAGGGAGGGCTCCATCTGACCTCCTGCTTTTGATCCGATCCCGAGTTCCCGAATCCAGCTCCTGTATCCAGCTCCCGCCTGAGCCTGGGGCTGCCCCAGTGCCTCCTGCTCTGCAGCACCAGCGGGGATTGATATCGGGGGAGGGAGTCGGGTTTGGTATCGGGCTACTATCCATAGTTGTATATAGTTCTTTACTTTTATCATTCCACTATTATTTCTATTATTGTTTCATTAAAGCTGTTCTAGTTTTTTTTTCTCTAACCCCAAAGTCTCTCGGCTTCATTCCCTTTTCCTTCCCATTTTGGGGGGGGAAGAGGGGGTTAGAGAGCGTCTGTCCGTGTTAGCGGCCGGCCCAGCCCTGACCTACGACAAAAGGCTACGTCCATCAGAACCCTACTGAGACCCCAGCGGTCTGGCCCCAAGCATGTTACACACATTTTTAAGGCCTTTAAACCAGAACCACAGGTCTTCCTGGGAACACCAGGAGCTGCACCTTTGTGGGTTTCTCACTGCAAACCGAAGCACGGGCACAGCACGTCCAGGCTGGGGCAACTGCTGTGGGGTGTGAGACACCCCAGCGCTCGATCATCACTCACCTTGGTGACCTGCAGGTCCCCGATGTTCAGCTTCAGTGCCCCAATGGCTGTTTTACACAAGATGACGGCTTCGTCACTGCTCTTCACCTGCGGTGAGGACACGGGGTGAGGGAGCCACCCTCGCAGCCAGGGGGGCTCCCAAAGCTTAAACCGCGCTGGTTCCGTTCCGCTCGTGAAGACGTCTCTGCGTTACGACACAGAGCTGCTCGCTGAGAAACGGAGCAGAGCTTCTCCAGCGCAGGGTTGCAGGGCTGAACACACACGTGTCTGCCCCTCTGGCTATGCCACCTACACTTACACGCAAAGTAAATTCCGCGGGTGCACCACCAGAAAAAGAAAAAAATCCCAAAATACCTTTTCTCGAGTCTTTTCCAGGAAAGTAAGGGCCACATTGGGATCTGTAGGAGTAAAAAAGAATTTAAAAAACAATGTCAGGGATTCCCACAGAACTAAATCTTCACCTAAAAATAAATCTGTCTACTGGATTCACAAAGACTGGACGAGCTTTTTTTCTGTAAGGTACCACTCAACCTTCAAAAGGTGCTACTGCCGTTGGCCGGGCTTTCTGCCCACTGCCCACTTCTCTAGAGAAGTGGACCTGCTGCTCTTTCTTAAGCTCTCCGAGTTGGTGCTTCCCCTTTTCACCACACCAGAAAGATGGCAGCTAAATGCTGCAGGCCCAGCTGTTCCTCCTCGTCACCTTTCAGAGGCACAGGCTGCTGAAAATGCTGTAGGAGGGAGGGAAGACCACTGACCTGTCATCTGTCTGACGACATGCAGGATGATCTCCACCAGGGACAAAGGGTTCACCCTGGAACAAAAGCTCACGGTCAGGACAGCCCCAGCCAAGAGCAGAGCAAAGCCACCTACAAACCGCCCGGGGAACGAACTCACCTGTGCTCGAACTCACTGATGAAGTTCTCGTAGAGCTGCAAGCACAGAGACACGGGCGGTCAGGGCAAAAGGACATTTGCCTCCAGCCACGACACTCACTCTAAGTCATTTTTCCAGCAAAGCAGTGAGCAGCAGATACAGAACTGCATGGGATCCAGGAGCTAAAAGTTGCTTATTTTAGAAAGTTCTGTTCATTTAGATAATTCTCTCCCTGCAGACCAGCAGCACGGAGCGATTCACAAGCCAGCGGGTACTACAGCACGAGCCGACCTGGTGCTCGCCTTCAGCCACCAGGGCACAAGGACTGTTTGCACATACTCAGACAGGAGCCTTGTCCCTCCCTCATGCACATAACTATCTCCTGAAAAGCTGAATTCTAACCCAAAACCACACAGGAGAGCACAGGCGTGTGATTCCTTGTGGCACACAGACCACGTGTGACTCTGGACTGAGCGCTCAGGTGTCTCCACAAAAGGCTCCTGGGCAGCTCCAAGTGTGTGTGAGCACTTCGCAACCCACCTCACGCCTGCAGCTGTAAACCCCTTGTTATAAAGGGGAAAGAAAAAGGCTCCTTCTGTTCCTCCCTCCCCAAAAATCTTGAGTGAGATTAAAGAATTACTGTGAGGCTTCTAAAACTGTCACGTTTAATTTCAGCAGAATTTCCACACACCAGCCAAGTCCTGCACGTTCACATCTAGTGCATAAGCCCCAGAAAGCTGATTTCACCCAGTTTACTATTTCTCCAGGGTCAAGTCACAGGTTGTTTATCTTTCACTAGTACCACACTACAACCACTTGCCTCAGCTACAGACAGATAAAACCTTTAGGAACAACCAAGCACTTCACCTTGATGAGTCCATCTCCTTGGGCAAAGCAAGGGTCCTGAACAAAGTCCAAAACTTGCAGAGTCAGCTGGTGCCATAGTCTTAAGAAACAAAAAAGGTCATTCAGTGAGTTCACAATTCAAACCAGCTCAACTCCTGCCACATCCTGTATTTTGTACAAGGGCCCGTAGTGACAGGCCGGGGG
>NW_009713154.1:51682-52275 GCF_000703405.1 Apaloderma vittatum | reverse complement strand
GGGCTGTGGCCCACTTTCACCTCGTCCCCTTACCCCAGCTTTCATCTCCCTCCAGCCCCAGCTTCATGGAGGGAGGGCAGGATAATCCACACAAAACATGCCACACCTTGCTTTGTCTTCTTGCAGCATTTTAGCGCCCCGCGGCAGCAAACTTCTGAAATCCAAGCCCTGGAAACTTCCCAGGGGATCTAGAAGTGATTCACTAATGGCAGAGGCGGTGTTTAGTCTGAGCCACAGTTTGGATCCAGCAGAATAAACCACGACATCCAGCTGCTCGTCCCTGTGCTCGCAGAGGTGCACGCTGTCGCTATCTGTCTTTTGGCTATAAATCTTTTAGCTGTGCCTTGCACCATGGAGCCAAAGGCAGGCAGCCCCTCAGCATGACCCCAGTCTGGGAGCGATGAATAGACACCGAAGCAGCCTTTTGTTTGGGTGCAGAATGATTTCACACGGTCGGGACTGTTAAATTTACGCTTTGCCTGCTGGGTGCTGAGTGATTTACCGCCCCTTTCTTCTCCCACAGCTGGATTCCTTTCCTCCAGGTAGACGCTGACATGCCTTGCCCCAGTACCTGAGCTGCACAAAAGGCAACA
>NW_009713154.1:51349-51643 GCF_000703405.1 Apaloderma vittatum | reverse complement strand
CCCCCGGCTGCCGTGTCGCACAGGGTTTTTGGAGGGGTGGACGGGCCACGGGAGGAGTCAGGATGGTGCTGGGCCTGGAGAGCGTGGAGCAAGTGGGAGGAGAGTCCTGGGGCAAGGATGGTGCTTGGAAAAAGCTCCATGAAAACAGAAAGTGATTCACCCTGATAGTGTCGGTCCCTTCAAAGCGAGCCGGCTTATAAAGGGCTTCATGGGAGCGGGCAGGTAAACGCTCCTGTGGAGTGGGAGAGGCGGCGGGCAGCTCTGGGCCGGCTGCTCCGGGCCTTGCTCTGGCTC
>NW_009713154.1:50269-51271 GCF_000703405.1 Apaloderma vittatum | reverse complement strand
ACGCCCTGATGCAGCCAGTCCTTAACCGAGAGCAGAGATGTTATCGCTGGGTGCTGCGAGCGCCGAGGTGCAGGTGAATGTGGAGCTGCTTTACAGCCCAGGCTTCCTCCTTGCTGCCAGGCCCGGCCCTGCTCTGCTCCCGCTGCTCTGCCTGGCCCGGCCATGCTCCCCCAACTCCCACGTCACCAGGAAGAGACACCGAGGCAGGTTCAAGTGCATCACTTTTCACCAGCCCTCCCGCTTTCCCTGCGGGTCTTTGCCCCACTGCCGGCCCCACCGCTGCGGGGCCATCTCCCCCCTCCCCACAGACCTCCATGCAAACCGCCTGCCTGACACGAGGGCAGTTTCCCATCATAAAACTTCCTCCCGCTGTGCTTTAAAGTTTGAGAGCCACGAAGGACAGATAATGAGGCTCATCTTTTCCCAAGCAAACAAACACTGCCCGCCGCAGGGGGGTGGACATGCTGCCAGGGAGGCAGCTCTTTCGAAACCCGACCAAATGGAAACCAGCGGTGCTCTGATGGTGGCTCTGCCGCTTGCAGACGCGACTTCCCAAACCCCAGCCAAAAAGGCCCTCCTGCCCCTCAGGCTTCAAGCTCCAGCAAAGCTTTGGCATTTTTCATCTCTGTGTGGCTCCTCCAGGGTCCCACTGTCCCCGCACCCCTGTGCCTGGCTCCCACCCGCTCTCTCCTGCTGCATTTTGCGGCTGGTGGTCCCACACTGCTGGGTGGCCTTGGGCAGGGACACCCCAGTGCAGGGACGGAGGGCCTGCCCCAGCTCCCAGCACACAGCCCCTGACAGCTCAGAGGCTGGAACAGCATGGCAGCCAAAAAAATGTCACCCTGGCAACCCTGCGGGAGAATTGGCCTGTTTTTCCCTCCTTTGGGCAGAGAGGAGGGACTGGAAACTCCGGCCCCTCTGGCCCAGGCGCATCCCTGGCAGCGGCTCCAGGGCTGGCATGCATGGCCCGCATCCACATCCCCCTCCCAAAGTGGTTTCAGT
>NW_009713154.1:47273-50222 GCF_000703405.1 Apaloderma vittatum | reverse complement strand
ACTGGGCAGCCCAAGTTGCTGTGACCTGTGTGCTGTGGGAGCGGTGGGAGTGCCAGGAGACACTGTGAACTGTCTCCACTGCTGAAAAAACGTTGCTTGTGCATGGTTGCCTTGAGATGCTCATATGACTTGCAGCCGGGATGTGGATGGGGAGCTTAGACTTTTCTGTCGGGGGCTTAGTGAGCAGGCTGGGGCACAGCAGGAGCCAGGGAGGCAATAAGGTACAAGAAGGCAAAGGATGATTTTTGGCAAATGACTGTGCAGAAAAACAAAGGCTGCAGCAGGCTGAGGGAGCAGAAAACCACCAACGGGCAGGGCTGTCCCGTCTGCACCAATTCCCAAGCCGTGGCTGGCGGCAGTCCTGGGACTGACTTTGATGCGCCATTTGTCCATGTTAAAGTCACCTTCTCCCAACTGCAGCCACTGGCTGCGAGCACTCAGGATCACTGGCACCAGCCAGTTTTGCATTTCTCTGCCACATCTGCTGCTCTGGCTCAGCAGCCCATGTCCACTGATGTCCCAGGACAGTGGTGGATGAGCTGGTCCAGAAGGGATGTCTGCTGCTCACCACACTCTCCTTTCAGCTGACGCCTTCAGCCCAGATCTGGGAAGAGATGGCACGACAGCATCTTAGTCTGTGAAAGGCATCCCTCCTTTCCGGAGGAGTAGCATGAACAGCCACAAAGGTGGGCGTTTGGGAAGGACACAAGAAGCTCAGGCAGGGAGTAGGAATAATTGGAAATCCATATATTCTTCTACTGAGGAAAACTGGCAAGCACAACAGCTTGGCTGAACGGTGAACACATTACCCGCCCATGTAGGCGGGGGATGAGCTAAGCTAGGTTTAGGTGCTGGGAGGCTGGGAGCATAGTAGCACCCGTGCTTGGCCTCAGCAGCCAGAACCAGCAGAATCGTTAGCAAGGGGCTGCAGAGTGCGGAAGGAGGTGTTATGGAGGCGGCTGGAGGCCCGGGTGGCAGCAGAAATGCTCCAGGCTCTGGAGCCCATCTGCATCCCTCCTGTGGATGTGGAAAGGGCAGGGCAGTGCAGGTTGCTGTGGCTCAGCAGGGAGGTGAGCAGGGGTCAGGAGGAAACAACGTGCTGTCACCTCCTACCTCAGCAGGAGCAGATCAGACTCCTGTCTGCAGCTCCCCACATCACTTGGCACAGCTCCCCCACCACTGCAGAGCCCAGAGCCCTGCACATAGAGCTGGACAGGCAGAGAACCCCAGCCCCTGCCGTATCCCAGAGCCGCTGCCTTTCTCCCTGGCACATGTGCTGTGCAGAGCTCTCCTCTAGCAGAGTCGTGATAGGATGGAGATGGCTTGGCCCATTCCCAAGCTGGATATGAGCAATAAAAGAGCTGAGCAATACATGAGAGAGGAGGGCAAGAGAAGCATTTGCTCTGGAGCCAGCAGATACACAGCCACTAATTCAGCAGAGGCACATCTGGGAGCTCCCCCGCCACATGCAGAGTAACCTCCTCCCTAGGGAAAGGAGGAGAGAGATTAGAGGAGAGATCCACCTTCATATCCCAGGGCTGGGGAGTCCTGTGCAGTGCTGGCAGGTAGAGAGCCAGCTCCAGACCCTCAGACCACATGCAACCTTCCTGCTCTCTGCCTGCACCCTTGGGCTGTGCCTACTCCCTCTTGCACAGCCTCCCCACAGGGCCAGGCACCCGAGGTGTCCCGTCAGCCCCTGCTCCCTCCCAGTTTCTCCATGAGTCATCCACTCCAGGGGAAAAATCAATACTTCAGCACACATCAGATGAAGAACCAAGAGAAGCTTTTCATGGGAAAGGGGACGAGGCAGATGCTTGTTGCATGCCTCATCCCAGCGGCTCGCCCTTGGGTCTCTGCCTTTTGACTGACTGTGGGAAATGGCACTTGTTTCCCTTCCTGCTGTGCAGTCATGCTTGTACACTGCCAGTAGAACATAAGAAGGGCAGAGCTCTGGAGCTGCATGAAGCCTTGGTGCATCGGCATCCCAGGTATGAGGTGTTGGTCTGCTCCCCCATAGCTTCAGGGGGACCCATTGGAGCTGGGGTGAAGAGCATCTACAATGGTGGAGGGCATGGAGCAGTTGTCTGAGGGGGCTCTGGGAGGGAAGGAGGAGGTGGAAGGGGGGGACAATGGAGGGCAACACACTCACAGTGCTGTTGGGCGAGGTGGACACAAAGCTGGTACTCACTACAGCCTGCAACACCAGCATTGGAGGCACTTGCTGCGGCTCAGCGGGGAGAGGTTGAGAGTAGATGCCAGCAGACGTTTCTGTCCCCAGCCACAACACTTGCTGCCAGGGTAGGATGAGGAGGTGAATAGGACCAGCTAGAAATGAAGGAGAGAAATTCATGGTCATGAATAGGTCCTAAAGAGCCTGGACAGGCATGTCCCCAGCATTATCCCTGATGTGAGGGGAATATGAGGAGACCAGCCCACAGAGAGTGGCCAGGCTCACAACATCCCCCAGCAGCATCTCTTGGTGCTGACTATGGAGATGTGGACCAATCCGTGCCCCCATCACCCACCCAGCGGAGGACACCAGGTCCCTTTCTGCTCCTTCCCACTGCATATCCTGCCTGAAGCCTCGATTCCTCTGCAGGGCTGGGACTCATTGGGAGTACCGGCCATCCCCAGCTCTGCCAAACCCAGTATGGCTGGGAGAGCTCATGAAGCCTTTCCTCAAGTGCCCCAGTCTGCTATGATGCCTGAATTGCTCATGCAAGGGAGGGGTCCTCCCACACTGGGACACCCTGGCTGCCAGCTCCAACCTCTTCATGTCCCTCCTACAGCTGGTGAGTGCCTGGCTGGGATGAATCCCCAGGGCTCTCCCTCCCCTTACATGGTCTGCCCGTAGGCACTGTGCCCCAGCAAGCTCTGCTCACACACCCTCCTCTCTCCTCTTCCTCAGAAAGTTCAATTCAAATCAACGTCCGCCCACCCTGCCGGGAC